>NW_028177247.1:0-2500 GCF_964030765.1 Micromesistius poutassou
GAGGAGGAGGAGCTGTAGGAGGAGGGGGTGGATGAGGGGGAGGGGGGGAGGGAGGAGGAGGAGGAGATGGAGGAGGAGCTAGAGGAGGAGGAGCTGTAGGAGGAGGAGGTGGATGAGGGGGAGGGGGGGAGGGAGGAGGAGGAGGAGATGGAGGAGGAGCTAGAGGAGGAGGAGCTGTAGGAGGAGGGGGTGGATGAGGGGGAGGGGGGGAGGGAGGAGGAGGAGGAGTAAGAGGAGAGGGCAGAGGAGGAGGAGGAGGAGGAGGGGGAGCAGGAGAAGAAGGAAGAGGAGCAGGAGGAGTAAGAGGCGGAGCAGGAGGAAGAGGAGCGGGCAGAGCAGGAGGAGAAGGAGGATGAGCAGGAGGAGGAGGTGAATGAGGGGGAGGAGGAAGAGGGGGAGGAGAAAGAGTTGGAGGCAGAGGAGGAGGAAGAGGAGAAGGAGGAGGAAGGGGTGGGGGAGGAGCAGGAGGAGGAGGAGGAGGAGGACATGGCGGTGGATTGGATGGACACAGCTGGCATCAGAGCAGTCAACTAACCACAAGTACAATCACACGATAAGACAAAGAAACCACATGAGAAACAACAGATAATTTATGTGACAAGACTTTGAGCGACTGACCTGACTAACGTGTAACGTCTTTTTTTAATAACGATGGACACACAGTGAAAGATCCCTAGGGTTCCTTTGCGGCCCTATCTCATACAGCGTGTGCTGTTGCAGTGTGTAGGGAGGTTGAGTATATTATGAGGGGGGGAAACACTTGGTTTAACAGCCCATCCAGAAAGAAAACGGAAAAAAACAATCATAGATTTCAACTTAGGCGTGAAAATGAGCACACACACAAATAAAAAACCCTCATGTCGTCTTCTGAATAGCAGGATCTATTATCGTGGCGTGTGTTCACATGACTGAGCACCACATGGTACCAAGTCCTGTGGTGCGGACCCACCCAGATAGCAGTGGATAGTCACCACCATATCAAGACCAATAAAGCACATTGACCAACGCAAACAGAGGGCAAACAACGTTCTGCGCTTCACATCAAAGAAAAAATAAAAAGTCATTATTGTTTCTTTAATGAGGGGGGTGGGGGTGGGGGTGGGGGGGTGGGTGGGTGTGGTTGTGAGGGGGGGGGGGGGCGGGGGGGGGGGGGGGGGGCGGGGGATAGGGGGGAGGGGGACGACGACCACACAACGAATGGCGACAGAGAGAAGAAGAAGTATTGCTCAAGACAGCCACGCTACGGCCCATCCGACAGCCTTACCTTGGCTCGGCTACCTGCCCTGTGGGCTGCTCAGGGGCGCGGGGAGAGGGACAGTGCGGTTATGACTAGAGAAGAGACCGACTCTGCAGTTTGTCTGGGCGGCGCGGTGGGTGGGGGTGGGGGGGGGGGGGGTGGTGGCGGTTGTGGTTGTGGTTGTGGTAGCGGTGGAGGTGGAGGTGGAGGTGGAGGGGGGAGTAGGAGGGGGCGGGGGGGGGGGTTGGGGATCTGTCTGAGGGCTGTCACGGACCCCTCAGCTGTAGTGATCTAGAGGCTATGGAGGAAGACGGGCCCCCGACCAGGTAGGGGAGACTCCCACTGGCGATGTCAACACTGTCCGGGCCCCGACGGGCCGCCAGCCGCGGCCCTGTCTGTACGTACTGTCTTCACCCTGCCCCTGTCTTCGCTCTACTCTTATTTTTCCTGGTAGCCTATCGTTCTTGAGTAGAGGAGGACAAGGTGCAGCACACAGTGTGTTATTTTGCCCTGTTAAACAACAACGTGAACGGGTGGAGGTCAAAGTTGATCCGTGAAGGCTGCAAGACCTGTGTGTGTGTGTGTGTGTGTGTGTGTGTGTGTGTGTGTGTGTGTGTGTGTGTCCCTGTGTGTGTGTGTGTGTGTGTGTGTGTGTGTGTGAGTGCATGTGTGTGTGGTGTTTGTGTGTGATGGTTTGTTTGTCTGTGTGCATGCACCTGTGTGTGTGTGTGTGTGTGTGTGTGTGTGTGCATGTGCATGTGTGTGTGTATGTGTGTGCCTGTGTGTGTGTGTGTGTGCGTGCGTGTGTGGGAAGGAATGGCGCGAGAGACGTATGAGGTTAAAAAGCTTTCGTTTGATTCGAGGGACGGAAGTCTGCTCTCCCTCCTCATGATTGGCTACTGGAAACACACGGTTGTCCCACTGCACTGCACTGCACTGCACTGCACTGCACTGCCAACGCAATGCGATGCAAGGGGGGGTTACTTACAGAACTGGGAGATGGGGGCGTCCATCTGGGCCGAGGCGCCGCCTTTAGAGTTGAGCTTCTGGACCTGAGTGGGCGGGACGGGCTTGTGGGACTGGCCCGTGGCGCGGTACATGGCCTGCACCCACAGGATGCGGTCCTGCTCGTCGTCGCTGGCGAAGATCACCGTGTCTCCCTCCTTCACGGCGTTGAAGAACGCCCTGCCGCCATCCAAGCCTGGCGAGGGAGAGAGAGCGCGCGGTCACTGTTGTGAGCGACTGTTGTCAGTGACTGTTGTG
>NW_028177247.1:12500-15427 GCF_964030765.1 Micromesistius poutassou
GAGGTGTTGTGGCCGCGCTTCATCTTCTGCAGCTTGAACTCCCCTCCCTTGGACACCGGCATGCTCTCCAGGTTGGCCATGAGCTGGTTCACCGACGACTTGAGCTCCTCGATGTACATGGCCTCCATCTCCTTGGACACGAACTTGGGGAACTTGCCCCCCTGCGGAGAGAGAGAACCACCAGTGGATGCCGTGTGTGTGTGTGTGTGTGTGTGTGTGTGTGTGTGGGGGGGGGGGTGATTGTGACGGCACGGCGGCGGGAATTAAAGGCTCAGTAATGGTTCCACTCCGACGCAACGCAACGACCACGCAGACGCTTCCGACGCGGTCGTGAACCTGTTTTGGTTCTGCGTCGGGTGTACGTTAGCGGACCAATCGCAGCCCTTGCGGCTGCGACGCAAGGTTCCAATTTTCGGGAGGCGCACGCCAGGCCCTTTGCGGTGGACGCACGGTGGGTCCGCAAGGACGTAAGGGGTCCGTAAACACCTGTTGCGTTCCGTCGACATGGAACCATAACTAAGCCTTAAGAAACTCATCACAGGCGTCTTAAAGCCTGATCCCTGCAGCTATAGCGGCCCTGAACAGCAGGCCCCGCTGACCAGTCTGCCCAATATTGAATCTGTCTGTCTGCTGTTTCACTGTGTCGTCATGTACTGTATGTTGTCACTGGTGCTGTGGATGTTGTATGTTGTGTATACCATTGTCTGTCTTGTGATGTATTGTCTCGCATTGTGCAGCCTGTGAAAACAAATTTCCCCATGGGGACAAATAAACTTAAACTAAACTAAACTAAAACTAAACTTTGTCGCTCGTTTGTTTGACGTAGTTACCCTGGCGATCTGGTCCGCCATCTGCAGACGTCCGTCCAGTTCTCTCCGGATCTGGGCCGCCTGCTCGTCCAGGTTGTCCAGCTGTGGAGCGCCACAGAGGAGACGGACCGGGTCAATATCAACAACGCAGAGAGACTCAATCCAAAAGATGAATTATTTTTGCTTCAGTCGGTATTGAGACCAAATCGGTGAAAGTGATTTATGCAATGACGTTCCCTCTGTGTTTAGGCTTTTTTTTAATTCCACATATTTTGTGTAAAATAAGAAAAGATGGGATTGATCCATGATTGATTGGCCGCAAGGCGGGGGGGGGGGGAGGGGGGGGGTGACTCAGTCACATCCTCAACCTGGTAGTCCATTGGTAGTCCGAGCCGCGTTGACCAATCACGTTTGAGCTAGACTACGGCCGCATGCGGGTAGGAAAGTCTGTGTGGAGGGCGGCGATCTCAGAACCTATATCGTCACGACGATGATTTCGCTTTTTTATTAGCTCTGCTATCTTTTCATAGAGATTAGATGCAATCTTGACATTAAACTTTGTGAAATAATCGCGGCCGCAGACGTTGTCCATGAACTCCGTTCTCGGGTCTCGCAGTTGCTAATCGGACAGTGAACACTGGCCGGCGAATGGAAGAGGAAGTCTTATCCCGGTTATTCGTTATCCAGCTAGACCGGAACCCCAGAAAAAACGGCCATTGTCCCCAGATCTAAATCGCCGTCAGACGATCAGCGATGGTCTCCTGAGATTGTTGTTCAGGTAACGTGAGCCCGGCGGTTCCCAACGACCTCTCCCGGGGCATCAGAGGAACACAGTGGAAGCTGGTGAGCATGCTCAGAACACATCCGGGGCACCAGGGTGCCAGGAGGAGTGTGTGTAGGGGTGTTAACAATGAATGAAAAAAGAATGAATAATTCTTATAAAAAAGGGGGACAAGGGTGAGCGGCGGCGGCATGTTTTAGCATGTTAGCCGGTGGTCATGCTTTAGCACGTGAGTGGCGGCCACGCTTTAGCCTGTGAGCTCCATCGTGTGATTCTGTAGCGCTCTAAGTTCCTTTTATCCACTGCGACTGGGACACGCGCCAGAGCTGAACTCTCTCCGCCTGATGCTATTTCCCCCACCGCTATTACATTAGCAGGCCTTGACTCAAAGGCTTTACTGTATTGATTCCCTGCTCCTTCCTGCAACCCTGCCCAAGAAACAGTCAGCCGAAGTCAGTGTGCAGCTGCTAACGGCTAACGGCTAGAGCTCCGACTGAGTTGGTGGAGATACAGAGGCTGGCATTGAAAGCTGAGAGATTGTATTGTAAGCTGCACCCAAGAGAGATATAACAAAGGTTATAGTAGGGAGGTTTGAACATATCATCTAGCTGTATATATATATTAAACATATATGAAGTCGCCTACAATGCTCTTTGATATCTCCAGATCATATTTCAATGTAGTGTGGAAACATCTCATTTATAAAAAATATACATTGACACCCTGTTAAAATTGTATTGTGTTACTGTGTTATTGTATAGTGGTACCGTTGGAGTAATAATCATTTTATATGCACATAATAAAAGATTGCATGTGCAGTTCTGAAAGAATGGTAAGTAACTCTAGGATGTGTTTGGTGCTTTCGATCCTATAGGTTGGCGTGCATGTAGTCATCTTGAAGACCATGTAGTTATGCTTGAGCTAGATACCGATAAACCCTTCCAGCATCGTAATGATCTGCATCTGGAATCACTGCAATCTGCTCTGGTAAAAAGCATCTGCTAAACTGCTAAATAGTTCATACAAAATATTGGGCAAAAGCCCAATGAATCATTCAAATTGTCCATAAAGTATTGGTGAGAAAATGTATTGCATGAGGCAATATAATCACAATGAATAATGATGTTAGTTAGTACAACCCCTGTGGCTTTTTTTCCTGTTTTCTATGTTATTTAATATTGTATAACCAATCTTGAATTGGGATGACTTTATCGGCTCACAAAATCAAATAATAATAGTTTGATCATTATTTTTGTACAAGGTCCTTTTAGAAAACATATTTGACCTTTTCTCGACTGTAGGTTCATATTTTGTCCAAAATCACTGGAGTGGCTGCA
>NW_028177246.1:0-15432 GCF_964030765.1 Micromesistius poutassou
GAGGGACGGGGGACCGGCACCCATGCGGAAGCCTCTGAGATGGGAGGGAGGGAGGGATAGAGGGAGGGAGGGAGGGATAGAGGGAGGGAGGGAGGGAGGGAGGGATAGAGGGAGGGAGGGAGGGAGGGATAGAGGGAGGGAGGGAGGGATAGAGGGAGGGAGGGAGGGAGGGATAGAGGGAGGGAGGGAGGGATAGAGGGAGGGAGGGAGGGAGGGAGGGATGGAAGGATGGATGGATGGAGGTTGGATTGAGGGAGTGAGCGAGTCGTGCAAGGGAGGGAGGGAGGGAGCGAGGGAGAAAGGGAGGCAGGCAGGAAGGGATGGCTGGACGTCATGACGGACAGATGGCCGGGCGGAACGACGGATGGATAGATAGGCTTAATGAAACGCCATACGACGCCACTGAGTCACCGGGACTGACATTTCCGCTTTGGCAGCCATTCCCCCTTCCAGAATAACACGGGAGACATAATTGTTTCTAATGGCGTGCGTATATGATGACTAACACCCGCACTCCGCGATCGCAGTCTGCAAACCGAGACCAGATTAACCGACAGCTCTCTCCCCTTCCTCTCTCCCCTCCCTCCCCTCCCTCTCTCCCTCAGAGCGGCCACCTCCCGGTGGTGCGGTTGTGGGACGTGTCGGAGCGCAGGCAGGTGGCCGAGCTGCAGAAGCACAACTACGGCGTCTCCTGCGTGGCCTTCTCCCCCAACGGCAAGTACATCGTCAGCGTGGGCACGCAGCACGACATGACCATCAGCGTCTGGGCCTGGAAGGTACGTCCCCCCCCTCCCTCCTCCTCCCTTCTCCCCCCCCCCCCCCCCCCCCGCGGGCACCGACAGTACGTTTGGTTTGAGGCCTTTGCTTTTAATCCTCGTTGACTCAGTGTGTGTGCTGGGAACCATCAAAGCCAAAAGGCAACGTTAATCCATGTCAATAACTTTACGACTGCAAAGGTGGGTTGTGATCGCAGAGTAGCGTAGCAGAGTGGCTGTAGCGGTCAGAACGAGAGGTAAAGACAAAGAAGAAGCACGCTAAAGCAGAGCAGTACACCGCTAAGACGCAGAAGTACGTAAAAAAAAAGAGATACGCTAAAACACGGTAGTACACTAAAACAAAGCAGTATACTAAGACACAGAAGTACATTAAAAAAATAGGTACACTAAAACACTGAAGTACACTAAAACACAGAAGTACACTAAAACACAGAAGTACACTAAAACACAGAAGTACACTAAAACATAGAAGTAAACTAAAACGAAGAAGTACGTTAAAACAAAGAAGTCCACTCAAACAAAGACACTCAGAGCAGCGCCCTTGTTGTGTGTGTTGCAGAAGGACGTGGTGGTGGCGGTGAACAAGGTGTCCAGCAAGGTGACGGCGGTGTCCTTCTCCGAGGACAGCTCCTACTTTGTGACCGCGGGAGTCCGACACATCAAGTTCTGGTACCTGGACCCCTGCAAGCCCACCAAGGTGCTGACTGCACGTTACACAGCCTCAGGCCACAGCATGTGACCGGAGGTTATGTTACTGGAGTTCACATGTTATTGTAGTTTACATGTGACCGTAGTTCACATATTACCGTAGTTTACATGTGACTGTAGTTTACATGTGACTGTAGTTCACATGTTATTGTAGTTTACATGTGACCGTAGTTCACATATTACTGTAGTTTACATTTGACTGTAGTTTACATGTGACTGTAGTTTACATGTGACCGTAGTTGATATGTTGATTGAAGTTGATATGTGGCTGTAGTTTATAAGTTAGCGTAGTTTATTTGTTAATGTTTATGTAACTGAATTTTACACATTACTTTTACAGTACATGTTCAGTACAGTATGTTACTGTTGTGTATATATGTTACTGTAGTTTAAATGTTACATGAAAGGTACCCTAGTTTACATGATCTTCAACAGGATTTCAATCATGTGATCCGTAGTGCCATAAAAAAAGTTAATGCCTGCCATCTTTGACCAAAAATTTGACGTGGTTAGGCCACCAATATTTTATATACGTATCAAATGTGTATTTACATGTGTATCTCGTATATATTAAGATGTCAACAATTCGCTGCTGTAACACCTGAACTTCCCTCCTGGACTCACCGTAAAGTATGTAACCTTACGATGTCTTTGTGGTGTGTGTGTGTGTGTGTGTGTGTGTGTGTGTGTGTGTGTGTGTGTGTGCGTGTGCGTGCGCAGGTCCTCTCCGCCGTGCCCCTGCTGGGGCGCTCGGGCCTGCTGGGCGAGCTGAGGAACACCTCCTTCTCCGACGTGGCCTGTGGGCGGGGCTCCAGCGCCGGCTCCACCTTCTGCGTCTCCTCCGGCGGCCTGCTGTGTGAGTTCAACAGCAGCAGGACCCTGGACAAGTGGGTGGACCTCCGGGTGAGTGTGTGTGTGTGTGTGTGTGTGTGTGTGTGTGTGTGTGTGTGAGCGGCCCCCCGCGCGAGGACAAGACGGAGGGGTGGCGGAGGTTTTTAACGGATGGGACTCGACGCGACGGTTCTGAAAGGGCGTGTGCGATTTATAACAGTTATTTAATTGTGTTTATTATTTAATTACTTAAATAATGATTCAATTCAATTCAAATGACTAACCCTAACCCTAAACACGTTGAGTCTCTTGTTGAATTAACCTGTTGAGTTGTCTTTAAGATGGTGGAACGGGTTCTTTTTATCTGCTGTAATGTCTCCTCGTCGTTACGGGTCTTTGAAGCTGAATAGTGACGGGCAACATTTGACGCTAACTAAACGCTCTTCCAGTCGGATCCAGACAGCTACGCCCGCCGCCCCCCTCCCCCCTCCTCCCCCCTTATTCTTCAGACAACATAGTTAATAATACATGGCGCTTACGCAACGCTACGTGGTGCGGTGCCTCTGCCGGTGTGGATCGCTCAATTCATATTATTAGCATAAATAGGCTCACCGCGCTAGTCACCACAGAGCAGTACGTCACGATGTCTCCTGTAGTCAGGGTCAGGCTCACGGCTGTGTGTGTGTGCGTGTGCGTGTGTGTGCGTATGTGTCTGTGTGTCTGTGTTTGTGTGTGTGTATGTGTGAGTGTGTGTGTGTGCATGTGTGTGTATGTGTGCTTGTGTCTGTGTCTGTGTCTGTGTGTGCGTGCGTGCGTGAGTGTGTGTGTGCATGAGTGTGTGTGTGTGTGTGTGTGTGTGTGTGTGCACGTGTGCGTATGTGTGCTTGTGTCTGTGTCTGTGTCTGTGTGTGCGCGTGTGCGTGTGTGTGCGTGTGTGTGTGTGTGTGTGTGTGTGTGTGTGTGTGGAGTACCCCGGAGAGGCTTTGAAGTTTGATATATCCTGGCAACGACCAACGTTGTCGTCTGCCGCTGATCCACGGGGATTAAGCACAGCCACGAGACGCGGTGTGTGTCTGGAGGATGTTACGTGTGCGGACTGCCGAGGCCTGCTGTGTGTTATTATTCATGCTGGTTGTGTGGTTGTTACCGAGCCACATGTTGGACGGGTAGCTGATGGAGATCAGCTCTGAGTGTCCACATGGTCCGCGGTTTTTTTCCATTACATAGGAGAAGAATGACCAATTACTAGCTGCTACTCCCTACCACTACCATTACTACTGCATTAAGACTACTGTTACTACTACTGCTATCACTACTATTACTACTATTACTACTATTACTACTATTACTACTATCACTACTATCACTACTATTACTACTATTACTACTATCACTACTATTACTACTGCTACAACCTCTACCACTGCCACCACCACTACCACTACTACCAATACTACTACTACTACTACTAAGACCACTGTTACTTCTACTACTAAGGGTTTATCCCGTGTGAATCCACCGGGATGAGTCACGACACCTCCTCCTCCCATGTCCTGATCCTTAATGTGTGATTGATGATTGACGAGCCTCTGTTGTGTGTGTGTGTGTGTGTGTGTGTGTGCAGACGGGCGCGGCCCAGTCCCTGTCGCTGTCCGACAGCGTCATCTTCTGCGGCGGCGCCGGCGGGATCGTGCGCTGCTTCAGCCCCGTGGACCTCAGCTTCCTGGGCACGCTGCCCAGGCCACACCCCCTGGGCCCCCACGTCGCCACCAGGTGAGGCTCCGGCTCCTTCGCCGTGATTGGTCGGTTGGTCACCCGAGGCTTTTCTCACTCCGATCGACCACCAAGTCAGTAAGGAGCAGGCAGGGGTTAGACAGTGAGTACAGAGACAGGTCTTTAAGGAGCAGGGAGGGGTTAGACAGTGAATACAGAGACAGGTCTTTAAGGGGTTAGACAGTGAGTACAGAGACAGGTCTTTAAGGAGCAGGTAGGGGTTAGACAGTGAATAGAGAGACAGGCCGTTAGGAGCAGGGAGGGGTTAGACAGTGAGGCTGGTCGCAGTCGCGAGGTTGGTTGCGTGCGGACGCGATTGTTGACGGGGGGGGGGGGGGGGTGAGATAGATAATGGGGCCGCGCGATCCCAACAAGCATGCCGCTCCGTGATTGGCCGGCCCAAACGGCCCACGAGAAGCCGCGGCCCTTCTGGCATCTGCCCCAAATGCCAGACCGTCCAGTCCGTCACTGGAGGGGTTAGACGGTGAATACAGAGACAGGTCTTTAAGGAGCAGGGAGGGGTTAGATGGTGAATACAGAGACAGGTACTGGTAAGAGCGTCTTGCTGAAAGAGGCCTACAGGTTAGCTTGCGGACATCGGGGATCGAACCCAGAACCCTCCGGCTGTATTCAACGAATCTTTCTCTGCGTTTGCTCACCGACATGCAGCGTTCTCCCCAACAACACCAACGCCGCCGCGCCCCCCGCCGCCGCCCGCTACCCGGACACGGTGGCGGTGACCTACGACCCCGCCAGCCGCTGGCTGAGCTGCGTGTACAGCGACCACAGCGTGTGCGTGTGGGACGTGTGGGACGTGCGCCGCGTGGCCAAGGTGCACTCGGCGCTCTACCACGGCGCCGGGGTCTGGGATCTGCAGGTACGACCAAAGAGCCCGCCTCCTCCTCCTCCTCCTCCTCCTCCCCCTTCCCCGCCTCCTCCTCCTCCTCCTCCGCCTCCTCCTCCTCCTCCTCCTCCTCCTCCTCTTCCTCATCGTACCGGCTGTCAATCAAAACAAACGATTTAATGGAAGTGCCATTTGAACAAAATCCATCAATTCACGTTCAAAACAACCGCTCAGACAATAAACACAATAATCAAGGCGCAGAGAATACTGTACTTTACCGTCTGGGCCGAATACCTGAAATTCTGTGTGTATGCGTGTGTGTGTGATGTGAGGGGAGAGTTTTCTTTTCCAAATGCGCATGTGTTAGTGTGCGTGTGTGTGTGTGTGTGTGTCTATGCATGTGTGTGTCTGTGTGTCTGTGTGTGTGTGTCTGGTCGGAGGGAGGGGGTCTTTGTGTATGCGCATGTGTCCGTGTGTGTTTGTGCTGGTTATGTGCGTCTGTGTGTCATGTATGTGCGTATGTGTGTGCGTCAGTGTATGTGTCAGTGTATGTGTGTTAGAAGTCCGCAAACTGCCACCATAATCGTTATGTTACGGCACGACTCAAACATAATGTGTCTATTAAAGCCTGCCCTATTTTCCCTTCTAATACGTCTGTTCCAGAGACAATTACACCGCGGCCTAATTCCGTACGCTGCTATCGGATTATTAATTGTCAATTTACCGTGACATGAGTTCAGCGGCAGAGCCTAAACTAGCTGTTCACTGGTAATGCAGGCATCATTATGGTCCATCATGGGGATGAGTCAAACTATAGCCAAGTCCATAGAGCACCCCACAGCGGGAAAAAACTGAAGCTTAAAGCTTTATTAATCAAACTCTAATTAGAGGAGTCAGTGAATGTCAGTGGATGTCTGTATGTCTGTATGTCTGTAGGTCTATGTCTGTGTGTCTGTACCTCTGTACGTCTGTAATGTAAATGAATCCACCCAAGCCCGCCTTCACCTTGGTTATCTCCTTCAGATGTTACCGGACGTCTCGGGGCAGTCGGGCGGCGTTCCGTCCACCTCCGTGTTCTTCAGTTGCTCGGCCGACAGCACCATCCGCCAGTGGTGCACGGAGGGCCTCCGTCACGCTCCCCTGCACCCACCCCGCCAACCCCACCTCCTGACCAGCGTAAGCTCCAACTTCCTGTCCGGCCCGCCCGTTCCCTCGGGCAGTGAGAAAAAATAATAATAATAAAACCGCTGCCTGTCCGACAGACTCCGTTTTTGACGTTTTTTGTGTTAAACTGATCTAGGATCTGATGAGTGTGATCTACACGGATGAGAGCGCAACCCCCACCCCCACCACTCCCACCACCACCACCACCCCCACCACCCCCACCAGCCCCGGCCCCCTGCTGGAGGCAGAAGGTACTGCGGGCGATGGGGCGACGGTGGAGAACAGGGCCGGGATCAGGAGCATCTGCGTCAGTCCGGATGGGAAACGCCTGGCCTCTGGTGACCGGAATGGAAGGCTGAGGTAGGGGGAGGAGGAGGAGGAGGAGGAGGAGGAGGAGGAGGAGGAGGAGGAGGAGGAGCAGAGGGAGGAGGAGGAGGAGATGAGGGAGGAGGAGAGGGAAGAGGAGGAGGAGGAGGGTGGAGGAGGAGGAGGAGGAGTGGGAGGAGGAGGAGGAGGAGGGGGTGGAGGAGAGGGAGGAGGAGGAGGAGGGAGAGGAGGAGGAGGAGGAGGAGGAGGAGGGGGTGGAGGAGAGGGAGGAGGAGGAGGAGGAGGGAGAGGAGGGGGAGGAGGAGGATGAGGAGGAGGAGGAGGATCCAAAGATCCAAAATGGAGGCTCTGTACTGAAGAGACAAAAATGAATGTTGGATGATTTGTTGGAGTCATGAATAGAAAAAGAAGAATATGAGATCAGTTAACTTTTTTAATTATGTCCCTCCCCATCTCATTTCCCAGCTGTACTGGAGAATTGATAATGAATAATAAAGGATATCCATTATTTTGGGATAAATTGTTTGTTTGGACTAACTTTGCTATTTCCATGACAGGGTTCATGACCTCCGCAGCATGAAAGAGATTCTGAAAGTAGACGCCCACCAAGGAGAGATTCTGTGTCTGGAATACTCCCAACTAGAAACAGGTCTGTGTGTGTGTGTGTGTGTGTGTGTGTGTGTGTGTGTGTGTGTGTGTGTGTGTGTGTGTGTGTGTGTGTGTGTGTGTGTGTGTGTGTGTGTGTGTGAGAATGAGTGGGTGAGTGAGTTAGTGTTATATGCATATATGAGCGTGTGTGTGCTATGTGTGTCTGTGTTCGCATTAATAAGTGTGTGTGTGTGTGTGTGTGTGTGTGTGTGTCTGTCGCTGTTTGCATTATTAAGTGTTTGTGTGTGTCTGTGTCTGTGTATGCATTCATTAGTGTGTTTGTGTGTGTGTGTCTGTCTGTCTGTGTTTGCATTCATTAGTGTGTGTGTGTGTGTGTGTGTGTGTGTGTGCATTTGTGTGTGTGTGTGTGTGTGTGTGTGTGCGTGTGTATATGTGTGTGTCTGTCTGTGTTTGCATCCATAAGCACGCATGTGTTTATGTGTGTGTGTGTGTGTGTGTGTGTACATGCACATATCTACCTGGACCTCACATGTATCCGCATGGACGGCAGCAGCACAGCATCGCTCTCCTCCATGATGCACGCCGCAGCACACAGGCAGCCTGTTTACCGTCTCTCTCTCTGCTGCGTCTGCCCCGCCCCCCCCAACCCCCCCCCCCCCCCCCCCCCGCCCCCAGGTCTGGAGCTCCTCGCCTCGGCCAGCAGGGACCGGCTCATCCACGTGTTCGATGCCGGGAACGCCTACCGCCTGCTGCAGACACTGGACGAGCACTCGTCCTCCATCACCGCCGTGCGCTTCGCCGGTGAGACACGATCCCTGACGTTCCCCAACTGTGGCTCTCGGCAATCGCAATGCATCCTTACTTAATTGCTTCGGATAAGACTAAATAGTAAATAGTATTGTAGTACATGCTATATGTAATGGTGCATTTATTACCCAGTACCTTTAGTATATACCTTTAGTCATAAATGTTTGTGATCCATTATCTCCAACTTACAAGTTACTAAGCTACTTCCGACTTCTTCTTTGTTTTCTTCAGCCAAAGACAACAACGTGAGGTTAATCAGCTGTGGGGCGGACAAGAGCATCTACTTCCGCACGGCGCACGCGGTAAGAGTTCTACCAGAGTTGTGTCTGTTTTTACCTTTTATTCAGTCTCATTCAGTCACTTCTCTATTTAAAGAGCAGCATATCTAGGTCACCTAGGACGGCAAAACCAGGCATCACTAGTCAATCCAGATCATGGCACCAACAAAGGCATAACAAGGCATCACTAGTCAATCCAGATCATGGCTTTTATGAAGGCATAACCAGACTTAACCAGGCATAACCAGTCAATGAAGATCATTGCACCAACAAAGTGAACTGACTTAAGCAGTACCTTAAGTCAGAAACGAGAGATACAGGAAGTCTAGTATACCAGCTGCTATAAGGTTTTACAATGCACAAAACTATCTTTGCACTTTTTTAGTATTTATTCATTGTATTTTTACTTAAGTTTGGAAGCTATCTGAGGAAATGTGTGGTGTTATGTCTGTCTTGAAGCTGCAGTGGCACTGTCATTTCCTGTAAAGGATTATTAAAATAATCTATCTATCTATCTATCTATTAGCAAGGCATTACTATGAATCCATGATGAGGCATCACTAGTCAATCCAAGATCACTGCACCTATCACTGCAACATCAGCTTGTATGGCTGAAGTGTTATTCCACGTTCATTTTCAACATTCACTCACAAGAAGAGGCTGAGGCCTCCATTGGAGAATAGTTTAAAAAAAAAAACACACCCACTTGAGGATGGGTTTGTGAAGTTGGTTTGACGGTTTGTGACGGTTTTATCCGTGAACATTAGACACACACGTCACAGCTCGCTGCTCAGCGATGAGTGGCATTCTTCACTGTCCGAGCACAGCTGATTCTAAAGCACACTTCACGTCTATTTTTACATCTTTCCTGTGAATAATTTAATCAGCAAAGTAGTCCCTCTAAAGAGTTTAGTTGCTTATTCCCTACTTGAGAACGACATGGCCCTGATTCATCAGAGAAACGAGTTTATTTTTCATTTCAAAGAAAAATGTAATATCGTTGAAAGGGTTAGAAAATATATTAAAATGGGATGTGTGTGTGTAAAGAAGTTAGTAAGTAAATACTTGTGAGAGAGTGCTAATAAATAAATATATAAATGTGGGCTATGTTCTAAGAAAAAACTTAATTGCAATGTTATCTTTACCTTAAAAATTTAGTGATTATAACATGAAACGCTTATTCACAAGCAACGCTTCCTTCGATTTCGGGTTACATAACCTTTTAAACCCTCATTAACGCCCGGTTATTTTTCCTCTAGATTGTCTGAATCTTCCACACTGCCGTAATCTTAATTAATACACAACGTTTGCATACTTCACCGACTTAAGGAGCCTGCGATGTAGGCCACAGACGTGATTAGCCCACAGTTATGCGAATGGCAACGGCTGGTTGACAACACCCCCGCATGACTTAATGAGTCCACCTGTTTGTTGAACAATATTTTTAAAGACGGGTGTGGTTTTCCCAACATTTATTTTCGTGTAACCTTTCATGTTCCCCAACCCCCCCCGCCCCGCCCCCCCTCAACAAGATATTTTGCCTCTCTTCCTTGAACTAGGAAGGCATCTCTGAAAAGGCCCGGTTAGGGTCAAAGGTTGTGCGGGCCCTGCAGAAACCAAACTGGGTCAATCCCTCACCCTAATACCAACGCTGTTCATGAATGTTCTGGAAGTCCTAGGATCTGGCAGTAGAGCATTGCAGAGGAAAGATAGATGAAGGGTTGAGCTAAAATAGGTTCACATAAAAACAACAAATGTTAAATATGCCTTTAGGCATAATATGTATGTATGTATAGGCTATATTGGCAGTTGGCAGACTCACCCTTTATTATTATTTATTATTAATAATTAATAATAGAGTCCCACATTCCTCTGATGTTTTCTACTGCTACTACAAGCTCACGTTGTAGCAGAAAGTTGTTCTGCTCTACGGAGGGCCACTGCACTCTGTCACTTCATGCCCATATATTGGTAGAGCTATTCCACTCAGCCCTGGTTTATGGACTGTGCATGGACATAATGCATCCTGACCTTTTGGATTTGAAATGCCACTCACTGTGTCCTTTCTGCATCGTCGTAGTCCTCTCTTATTTAAATGGACTAGCAGTTTAACAATGTCTTATTTCATTTCACTACTAGTTTTACAACTACTTATTTCATTTGACTACTGGTTAAAAATATTAAATCAATTAATGACCTCTTTAATCCTTTTACTACAGGTTTTAAAGTGCCCATATTTCGTTTTAGCAGTGGTTCTACAATGCCTTATTTTATTTCACTTATTTTACCATCGTTATTTTCTTGACCTTTTATTGTTGACTAATAAATGGACGCAAATAAACAGCCCCTATTAGCTGCACTCCGAGGAGCCGATCTGTTCTTAGGGCTTGCGGCTTTCCCTTGTATCAATAGATAATCCTGCTTCTTCTGGTTATGGTCAGAGCTTCTCACTTCAACAAGAAGAACTAGGGTGATCTGTTGTTCGGGTTGAAGATGTTGTGATATGCGTCGTGAGCCAGAGGAGGCCAAACCTACTTCATGTCGCCCTTTCAAAGCCATGTTCCCTGTACACACACACACACACACACACACACACACACACACACACACACACACACACACACACACACACACACACACACACACACACACACACACACACACACACACACACACACGCGACAAAGTGGTTACTTTGTTGTAGCATGGTTCACTGCATGATGGTGATGCCATGACGATGTGGAGTTGTTTGTCTTTATTTTTGCCTTGTTTGACCCCTCAGACGCACTCAGGAACAGAGTTCAGGCGATCCCACCATGTCTCGGGGAAGACCACCCTGTCCGACATGGGAGTGGACCCCACCTGCAAGTATGCGGCAGTGGGCTGCCAGGACCGGGGCATCAGGTCAGTGTGTGTGCGTGTGTGTGTGTGTGTGTGTGTATGTGTCTGGGTGTGTGTATGTTTTTGTGTGTGTGCTGGAGTGTGTATGTGTGTGTGTCTGATGGAATTTGCGTGTGTTGTTGTGTATTTAAGTGTGGTTGATTAAGATGAAAATGCATCAAGATGATGGTGTTTGTGTTTGAGTGTGTGTGTGTGTGTGTGTGTGTGTGTGTGTGTGTGTGTGTGTGTGTTTAGGACAAAATGCGTAAATGGTGCTCATGTCCTCCTCCCCTCTTCTCTCCAGGATCTTCAACATCAGCACTGGGAAGCAGAAGAAACTGTACAAAGGTTCTGTGAGTGAAGACGGGATTCTGCTCAAGGTAATCTCCCCTTCAAATGTCATCTACCATTCACTGTGGACTGGAAGCCTTTTACCTCAGCTCTGTCTATTGAAATGTGTAGCAGAGCGAGGTCGTTCTGTTTGAAGTGTTAGTTGGGATGGACGTTTCACAACGGGTAATATGTGTTGAAAAAGTGAGGTTTAATAGTCTGTGGATGATTCTGTGTTTTTGTTTGTCAGGTCCAAATGGATCCGTCTGGTCTCTACTTGGCCACCAGCTGCTCAGACAAGAACATCAGCATCTTTGACTTCCGCACAGGAGAGTGTGTAGCTAACATGTTCGGGCACTCAGGTACACACACACACACACACACACACACACACACACACACACACACAGACACGCGCACACACACAGACACTTAGTCAAGCACGTCAAGCTCACACACAAAGTGATTCTAGCAATAAAAAAAAAACACACTTTTCATGTTGTTGTACCCGCAGAGGTCGTCACGGGGATGAAGTTCACCAACGACTGCACACACTTGATCTCGGTGTCAGGGGACAGGTGAGCCATGTTCTGGAATACCTCCCACTGAAGGGACGGACGGCCCGCCCACCGGATACGATGTCTTGATACGATGGCTGAGGGAAGATACTCCGTAGGGAATAACCAAACTCAAGAAATGCCTCCGCGTGAAAATGCTGACAGTGGGAATATTGTTCGAAACCATTGAACACGGGATAAACCAGCAAACCACAGCGTAGCAGTGAGCTAACATGTGTCAGCGAGACACACGCGGGGCGGTGAGGCTGATGTTTGTGCTGTCTCCCCCAGCTGTATCTTCGTATGGCGGCTGTCTGCGGAGCTCACCATGAACATGAGACAGAGGCTCTGCCAGCTGAGGAACTCACCGGGGGGGAGCCCCCCCACCACGTAAGACACACACACACACACACACACACACACACACACACACACACACACACAGACTTACACACTCAGACCCAGAGTGATAGCCCCTCCACCACGTAAGATACACACACAGACACACACACACACACACACACATGCACACACACACACACACACACACACACACACACACACACACACACACAGACTTACACATACAGACCCAGAGTGATAGCCCCTCCACCACGTAAGATACACACACAGACACGCACACACACGCACACACACACACACACACACACACAGAGCCTGCGACATCTTGATAAGGACGTAAGACATTGTCACACCAACACACACACACACACACACACCAACACACACACACACACACACACACACACACACACACACACACACACACACACACACGCCCTTACCCGATGCAGCCACGCACAGAGGTGAAAAGATTGACCACTAGAGTCAAGACCTCTAGACCTCTCTGCCTCTGTGGACGGCGACAGACTCTCCTCTACTGTGTCACTGACGACGTGACTCTCTGTGCGGTGTGGACAGGGGGCGGGGCTACGGCGTTCCCACTCAGGTGGGCCTCTCCTCCGACAGCGACCACGACCACGAGGACCAAGACGAGCCTGAGGCCGAAGCAGACCGACCCGACGACGACGACGATGACGGAGACTCCCATAGCAACGCTTCAACAACAACCGACAACACCAGCAGCAGCAACGGCGGGGAGGAAGCAGGTGCTGCTGCCTTGTTTGTTCCTGGTCTTGTGATTGTTGTCATGCGAATGACAAGTGTCGCTATGCTAGTGATTGTCACTAGGCTAGTTATTATGCTAGTGATTGTTGTTGTTGTCGTTTTACGGAGTGGTAGTTTTATGTGTGATGATCCTTATGGTAACAAAGAGTTTATTTTTCTATCGTACCCCAGGTGTCTCGGAGCCGATGCAGGCCTGGGATTCCCCTAAGGTCGGTGAATATTGCAATTATTATCACAAACATGATAATAATTGAGTGTTTTTGGTAAAGAATAAGCCGTTAAATTAAACATGGCCCCATGTCGTGCACTATTGAATCAAAGACCGCCGCCTTTCTTGTTTGTTTGTTTTTAAGAACTGTTTTTAAGGTCTACTTCCTCTGACCTTAAGTATTATTTTTGCATATCAATCAATGCCTATTTAAACGGGAACACACACAGGCAGTAATACAGCCCCTTCGAGCTGAATTGCTTCTCTACAGTCATAAATAATACATTCAGTGTACACCAGAGCTCTGAGCCTCAGCATCTACTGAAAGTAGGGCTGCTAGATTATGGAAATAATCATAATCATGATTATTTAGGAGTTTTAAAAAAATTATGGATTTATTCAGCATTTCTCTCCAAAAAAACACACACATTGGAAATTTTCCCTTAAAAATATACACAAAAAAATCATGTACAAACATGTACAAAATAATGTACAAATATGTATCCAGCTGTTCTGTCTATAAAACATTTAATGAATAAAATATATATACTTAAAATATAATATATGTATATATATATATATAGTTTCAACTCGATTATATTAGTTCGGAGATCGTTAAAATCCTATTAATTGCGCAGCCCTAACTGAAACCCTCAAGAGCACAACGCACTAGAAGGAGACTCAAACTCTGGGCACTGTTTTTTTTTGCGCGTACCTCCCTTCACCTCCAGGTGGCCCCGGCCAGCCCTGTGACCCCGGACCCCACCCCCCCTCCCCGCCGGCAGTGGTCCTACAGGTACAGGATGGGCTCCCTGCGGCCCATGGTGAGGTCCCTGCTGGACCTCAGGCAGCTGGACAGCTTCTCCTCCGTCAGGAGCCCCGAGCCGGCCCCTCGGACCCGGGCCCCCGGGAGCTCCCTCGACCTGCGCGAGGCCCCGGTACGTCGTGGCGCTAGTTGCCGCTCGATTATGGGAGAAATCACAATCACGATTATTTTGGTCAATGTTGAAAATCACGATTATTCACAACGGTTGTTTTTTAGTTTGAAAACATGACACGTCTATTCAGCGTTTATCTCCGAAAAACAACGCGTTGCAACTGAGAACATTGAAATTAGAAAAAAAAAATTGCAAAAAAATCGAAATCGCAATCAAAATTCGACAGCCAATCATAGAGTAGTGACACCGCTGGATGGATGGAAGGAAGGATGGACGTGTGTGTGTGTGTGTGTGTGTGTGTGTGACAATGTGGTGTGTGCGTGTAGCTACAATAGTGTTAAATGCACCTGCGAGAATGTTTGGATAGGGGGAGCTCCCCCTGTAACACATATGACATCATCTTACACGTGAGATAACTTCGTTTTTTCAAGATAATTGATTGGTCAGTAGGTTGCAGGTAGGTTGCAGTAGGTTATCACCATGGTGTCTAGAGCAGTTGCCTTTAGACAACTGCTCTAGACACCATGGTGATACAGAGACGCTAAAACAGCCACTTTCGTGTCACAGCATACCCTGGCTTTGAGCGCAACATACCTCTCTTACCCGCTGATCGAGATTTGTAGTAAAGCCAGAGAACGTATAGCCCACAGAGCCGCTGAAGGGTTTGTTGTTGTGACTTGTGACTTGACCTGGAACGCCTACAAGTCGTGAGTCGTGACTCAAAGTCGTAACTTACGGGTTGAAAAGTGTCCCTGGAACGCTGCATCGTTCAACGATATTCGTCCTTAAAGACAGAGACCCTTTCAAGAAGAGGAATCGTCGTAGGATGAACACAGGTGTCACTCATAATACTAATTATGGTACTAATTATAAGTCTGCTGTTTTTAATGTCCCAGGGGCGTGGGCGATAGACCGGTGATGATATCACACCTGCTACATAAAGGGAGCAGGCCCATAATTAGTGTGATGAGAAACACCTGTGTTTGTCCTCCAACGACGTCCTCGGTGAAAGCCCCTGAACTGTACTCACCTGCCCCCCCCCCCCACTCACCCCCGCAGTCGGAGGGGAGAGCGACGAGGCAGCGGGCGTGGCCGCACCAAGACTGGCCGTTCTTCGGCTCTCCGAGAGGCTCCAAGGGATCAGACGGAGGTTCTCTCTGCTCCACGGAGAGCCTCAGCGAGGGTCCGCAGGGCAGGTAAATAAAGAGCGCTCTACGGTCCGCTCAGCGGCCATTTGCTGGGAAATGTGTACG
>NW_028177245.1:0-2500 GCF_964030765.1 Micromesistius poutassou
AAGCCGGGGAAGAATATGCTGCGCTTTCCCTCCCTCTTTCCCCTGCCTCTCTTTCTCTTGCTCTGTCTCTTTCTTTCTCTCTCTGTCTCTCTCCCCTGCCTCTCTTTCTATATCTCTGTCTCTGTCTCTTTCTTTCTCTCTCTATGTCTCTCTCTCTGTCTCTCTCTTTGTCTCTTGTCTCTCTCTGTGTCCCCCTCTCTCTCTCTCTCTCTCTCTCTCTCTCTCTCCCTTGTTCTGTTGTCAATAATCTTCATTTTTCCTCCATTCATCAATATCCCTGGGCACTGTGTAACTGTGTGTGACATGTCTGTCTGTCTCACTCTCACACACACACACACACACACACACACACACACACACACACACACACACACACACACACACACACGTACACACACCCCGTCCATCATGCATCTACCCATCCATCCGTCTCTTGTGTGACTGTAGGCTGAGGTCCTGACTCCCTGTGGTGCCTTTAGACCCATGGCCAGCGTTGGGGTAGTAACCCATTCTCGTGGCTCAGTTCCCAAACTGGATGAGTAAAACATGGCCCCCTAGTCATCGCCTGCTCTATGGTTGGATCGTTTTATACCTCATTAATTTACATACGTATGTAGCAGTGTATGAAATGTACTCTTTTTAACAAGGGCTTTTTGCAGCTGTGTAATACGTTTTGGGGCCATTTGGACAGCCAGGACAGTTTTATTAATGGGATATACCTTTAGGGTTTGGTGTGTGATTGTGGCCATTTTTGTTATGTTTTGGTCGGCTAGCTGCTGGTCTCAAGGCAGTTTTTACTGGTTCTCACTCAGAGTTGTAATTATCAGTGTTGGACTTAAAACCAAGGACTTCTGTTTCTTGAAATGTCATTTTTTAAACTAGGGCTGTACTGATATTATTTTGAGGTCTTGCCGATACACCGTAGTGATAGGAGTGCTTTGACTTATAATGCAATTTCATCTTTACAGCAAAAGTGAGAATGCTGGTTTTGAATGACATGTTAGATGTCAAATACTTTATGAAACAACATTTGCAACAAATAGGCCTGCTGACTTTTGATTGAAACCAAATTAAACTCGAGACAACTCAGAAAACATTGGGCATTTAAGGTGGGGATCTCTAAGATTTGAGGTAGCTAAGTGGTGATTTATTCTATGGCCCATTTAATAAAGCCCTTGCAGTATTATAAATGTAATGACCTGTGTGTCAATGGAGACACCGTTTGTATCTCTGGGAAACAGCTTATCGCTAAATAGTTGAGATTGCCTCATAAGCTAAAAAACATTCTTAAATGTATGCAATTATATTTCCACAACATTGTGTATACCTAAAATATTCTCTGATAAACACCCCCACCAGAATGGTAGGTTCGGCTTCAGCAACACCCCTACTTAGGCACCATGGTAGTGCCGTTTGTCAGCTAAGTATAATTTTGTAATGTTAACACGCAACAGCATCTCTAATTTAAAGGTCCGGTGTGTATAATTTAGAAGTAATTAGCAGTGGGGTAAGCAATTAACTGTCATTCAGACGGTCTGTATTGTGTAAGGTGCCGGTAGGTATTCTTTCCGTTCTGCGAGAAAGTCTTATTTTTAATCACACCAAGGTCGATTTTGGACAGCTCTAGCCTTTGTGTTCAGTGGCGGAGCCAGACTTTTTTTCAAGGGGTGGCAAGAGGGTGGCCGAGGCTTTATAGGGGGGGTCGAACGCGATTGTCGACGGGGGGGGGGGGGGGGGGGGGGGGGGGGGGTTCGAAGGTGGGAGGGGTGGCACCTGGGGTGGCCAGTCAGGTTCCAGGGGTGGCCAGTGCCACCCCGGCAACCCCTCTGCCTCCACCATGTGTTATCAGTTCGACTAATCACAATTGGGTATCTTTGTGAAGGTAGTCCCCATGGTCAACGCACATCTTGTAGGACATGGTGGAGGTAAAAGCCTATTTATGTTCCTCAAAACACAGTACCATTATTGCATCCATAGGGGTAAACTACAGTCATAGACCTATTATCAGCTGTTAGATGTATTGATCATTTATCTTGATAGCAGTAGCACTACGTGTCAGTGTTTACTTGCACTGGCGTACGTGAGAATAGCTTGCTCTTAACAACTGACGGTGTGCAGTTGTATCAACAGTTTCACGTTTTTGGATATCAACTTTCTCTGAATGAGGGATAGCTATCTTTTAGTTATCGAACAGGGAATCACCCTCAACTACTATCTCAAGAACATGTGTGTATTAAAGAATGCTAAAGAATACTTATCATAATCGCTCTCATCCTCAGACTGCCGTTCGCTAGTTCACACAACGCGACACGAAATGGTACAATTAAACAAACACAATCCCCTGCCAATTTACACTTAAAACGAACAAGCAAACAAAGACCTGCGTTCCTGTTTTAGAAGTGTGGTTAAAATCGACGCTCCTCCATGTTAATCACACTCGTGTGGCTCTTGCTCTGAGAGACCTCGGGCCAGCTTCCCATTCCCTGTTTGAATAAATAAC
>NW_028177245.1:5000-15000 GCF_964030765.1 Micromesistius poutassou
AAAGTTGGGAAGAGAGAGAAAGCGGGGAAGAGAGGGAGAAAAAGAGAGAGATGGAGAGGTACAGATGGAGGGGTAGTGGGGAAAGGATTATATTTAGAGAGGATATAAAGTAAAAAGGGGGAGGAGGAAGTGAGGCTAGTCAACTGTTAAACTGCCACTGCCGGCATTTTAGCCTCCGAAATATCTGTTGGACTGTGTCCATGTCCCGCTATCTCGTTTAAAACGAGAACCGTGACGGTAATATCATATGGTAGTAAAATGTTACATTTGGCAACTCTGGCCCGTGGCCAGAGTTGCCAAAGCCAGCATCGAAGCAGCATTTGGAGAACGTAGGGCATGGAAGGATCTGGAACGTTGGTTTTTACAGTTGGTGGTAAAATCGGTTGACAAGGTATCGGTTTCCACTGTGACTTCGAAGCATGAAACAATGTCTTAAAAGTCGTAACAATACAGATGCTTAATCTAATAACAATTCAATTCAACAATGAAACTGTAAATAACTGTAATTAGATTTGAATAAAAGCATTTGCTAAATGGCTCACGGTGGTAAGTGGTCAGATAATAATATTTTAACTACTACTTACACTACTCATTATTAGGGGAGTGCTGCATGCAGCGGTCAACTATTGTTCTTCGTAGGTTTTATTCTTTCTTTATTCATTATTCTCTACAAACTTTGGGACCCTACTCCTTCCACAATTTTTCACCTAGAGACTCCATTCCATTTTTTAATGTTCAAAGAAAACCAAACACACATTTTCTGTGGCTGTGTCCCTGCACACAGAGCGCACGTGCATGTTTGCGTGTTTGCACACGCGTGTGTGTAACGTAAAAGTTATTAAGTCAATAAGGTCGCATTCAGGTGTTCATTGTGCTCACCATTGGTCTTTTACATGCCTATTTTGTGTGTTGTGTATTAATGTCATCTCATTGAAGACCCATTTTCTGCTGCTGTCAGTGTGTTCTTTACACCATGTCCTTGTGAGGTTTCTGTGTGTGAGAGATAGATGAGACACACACACACACACACACACGCACACATTGAACACACATCAGCTCAGCTATTCTATATTTTATCTCAAATGTAAGTGTCACCGCTATTTGTTTAACTCTTCACTTTATTTGTTTCCCACCATTTTACATTTTATAAATGGTGTGCATGTTTACATTGTTTGCTCCATTTAGACTCTGTTCAAATCCCTTCACTTGACTTAAGCCATTTAACATTTCTTTACGTCTTAAACTATGTGGCTTTACTAAAACATATTTTCAACCTCACTTTGCACTCACCGCATTTTCTGCAGGAAATGCATTTTCTAGTTTGTTTTGTTATAATTAATTTAACCAGGTATACAGGATAGACTTTAGGGAGCCCTGGTGAAGAATTAAAACTAAATAAACGTTGTTTATTCAAGAAATGTAAATCTTGTATAGATAGATCGTATGTAGAGAGAGAAAGCATTAGAGAGAGAGACTACCGCAATGACATCACAAGTCAGAGCATCCTACCCAGTTCTCTAAGCCTCAGCCACAGCTCAGCCTACCGGTAGGTAGGTAAATGGCTTTTAGTGGCCAATCAACACCACACCTGGTGGTGAAATGGGGGAACTTTAGAACGCCTCCATTCGACTAGCAAAGCTGTTGTCTGTCACAGTGACAGACCCCTGGGCTTGGTTCAGCGATGATCCAGGGATGAGGGCCGATGCCAGGGCCTCATCCTGCTGGATCAGCCCCAGCTGGAGGCCTGACAGTGGGTACGGCTCTATTCTCCACAGAGGAAGGTGGAGGAGGATGGCATGCCAGTCGTAGGCCTGGTCAGGGTGTACACATACGTATGACACCGTTTTTAAGTAGGTACACATAGTAGAAAAAAAATGTAATCTCTGAAAAATTCTGTCCAATGTCTTCCTCAGTGGGCACAGGATTTCAATCATGGATGCAACTTGTCATGCTATTTGCTACAAAGCAGTGATTGTGTTCCCGAGTCGAAGATCGCCCGCCTATCCAACCGGATCTCACAGTGTCACCATTTTGTCTCCCATCGGTGGACCTTCTTTGAGCTCATAAAGGTTCCCTGCTCTGGGTCGAGGATCTTTGTTCGGCCTTCAGAAACAAGAAGAAGCAACTCTTCGATTCCCTTTCACTGGTTCGGGCTCCTCTTTCAGAAACAATGTCCTTTCCCGTGGTTGCTGGCAGTTGCTTAGCGACAGATAAAAGATACTGCCAACTCATCTCTAAGTGCGTGGTTCGTAGGATCGGCGCAAGGACGGCTGGCCTTTGTTTAGTGCCCAAAGCGTGGTCTCACTCTGATCCGGGTCCTCCTCTGGAACCATTGTTACCTCCACCACGGGCCGGGAGAGAGACGCTCTCTGGAGATGGCACAGGATATGTTTTATCTGCAATGTAACCTAGAGAGAAGAAGAGAGTACAGGCGTGGCGGGGTGGGGGGGGTGGGGGGGTGGGGGGGGGGGGGGGGTGAGAAACAGAGGGAGAGAGGGAGGGAGAGAGAGAGAGAGAGAGAGCGAGAGAGAGAGAGAGCGAGAGAGAGAGAGAGAGAGACTTTACTTTGTCTCCTAGGTTTTTCTCTCATTGCTGCCTGCTCTCACCGCTTCCATCTCTCTGAGATTCTTTTCTTGGACCTTTGTTTGTCTGTTGTTTGTTCTCTCTCTCTCTTGGTAGATATTAATCCATCTTATTTCGTTTTTTTTCCTCCACTCTTTCTTCTTTGTTCCGTAAGCCTTCCTCCCTTTGTGTGCTCCCTTCCTCTACCTCCACACTTCCACAAACCTCAGGATGTTTTCGATATTCTCTCGCTCTGCTATCAGTCCATCCACTAAGCTCTTCGCCCCAGAGAGACATTAGCCTCCCTTCTTTCCCCAACTTCCTCTTACACACTTCCACGTAACTTTATGATATCGCCTCTTTTCCCTCCCCCCCATTCCTCCTGATGTTTGTGTTCTTCCTCTCCTTTATCTCCTCCATCTATCTGTTCATCCACAGCTCTTCTCCTTAAGGGGGTTTTATCCACTAGCCTGTTGGCTTCTGCCAACCTCCCATGCCAACAAACAGGGCAGTGAAAGGCGCTAGCTCAGTTGTAGCCCTTTTCCACCAACGTGGTTCCAGTGCTGGTTCGGAGCGGGTGCCATTCTCAAACCGGTTCTTGGCTTTTCCACATAAATAATCCTGGCTCGGGGCCCGACCAACAGATTCCAACTCGGCACCAACTCCACGCTGGTCCAGAAACATGAACCAGTGACGTCTAGTACTGGGTTAGCGTCATTTTAACGCGTTCATTTTAATGTCCCGACACGTTGCTAGGACAACATGGTTGTATGCTCTGACGCGTTGACGTGGCTCTATTCTAATCCTAAAGTCTGTGGAAAATCCAGCTGACTCTTAGGGAGTTGGCATGTGGAACCAACACTGAACCAGCCCAGCACCAGCCTAGCACCAGCACGGGGTTTGCGGTGTACAGGTGTACACCTGTGTACAGGTGTACACAAGTCAACGGTTGGTTTCACGGTTTGACAACTCATCGGTTTGTTTCACGTTTCCCGCCTCGCTCGCCGTATTGCAGAGACAATGGTGTCAACACACACACAGCCATGCCTTGTTGAAGGGGAACTGGCACTTATTCAAACTAATCCGAAGAAGAAAAATTTGCACGTGCTGTCCAATCATAACGCAACCGCTGTAAGATGCTGTTTTTTGTGATGATTGTATCTATAAATCCTAACGAATATACCTGAAACAATTTTCTCTGGTCACATAGGAAAGTTAATTGTTCAAGTCACAATGGCATCCAAGAAAGTGTCATGAAAGCAGCAGAGGTTGATGTGCAGGGGTTTTATCACTCCGACACTCATACAAGTAAATCGTAACACTTTTGCTTTTAACACAATTTATTGACGAAAAGGACAAGAGTTCCTCCAACAGCAATTTGACAACACCCAGTCGTCATTTATATTCTAGAAGAGTCAATCGCGTTTGTGTGCACATTTTACCGTGCAGCAATCACCGCGCAACCTTGTGATTGGAATGAATAAAAAATGAGCCAAAATAATACTAGTAGTCATAACTCAATTATGGGGTGCAGGGAGAATGCAGCCTCCATTGAGTCATTATTGAGTGGCAGGGTAGGCACTTGGAGAGAATGAACAGCTTATAATGACGCTGCTGTCAAAAACAATAAGAGCAAGGTTACGCTCAGGTAAAGGCTTCTTCATAATCATGCCTTAACTATTGACTCTTCTATCTAACAATCTGTCTATCTATCACTATCCTTTTGTCTGTCTGTCCCTCCCTCTCTCCCTCCCTCCCTCTCTTTCTATCGCTAAGAATGTATGATTATTATCTATCACCAAACCTAAGAGCTCATACCATGTGTGTGAGTGTGTGCTTGTTTGTGTGCTTGTGGCATTCAATGCTAAACATTACGACAGACCAAAGGTGTAAGACAACTGCTTGACACAAATGCCATAGAACCAAAGCTGTCCAAAGGGAATGAAAGGGCTGTAAATCTTTCAGCTGTCTTACAGTGTCAATAAAGCTTATAGGTCATCTCATCTCGTTTACATTCCTACAGCCTCCATGAAAACATAATGTGAATTTACCACGAGGAGATGTGGAGAATATTTCTGTGAATAAGTTAATAATATAAGTACATATTCAATTCAAAAGCTCACACACTTGCATACACACGCGCACACACGGTCACACACTCGCACACACGCACACACACACACACACACACACACACACACACACGCAGTCAAACCCTTTACCCCAGCGAATTACCTCTCTTTCTCTCTCCCTCTCTCTTTCTTCATCTCTCTATCTCTTTATCTTATTCTCTATCTATCTCCCTTTCTAACTGACAGCAGAGCCATGCCTGACGCCATTGTGTCAGATGAAAGACGAAGACAGATACACACTAAGCTCACTTGTTATCCTTAGAGCTAAATTGTGTTCCTGTATAACCTCCCTCCCTGTCTATCTTCCTCCCTGTCTCACTTTCTCCCTGGCCACATCTCCCCCTTCTCCTTGTCCTTATCTCTCTCTGTATTCCCCTCACCTCTGCCTCTCTTTCTTTGGTTGTCTGATTGAGTGATGGCTATTATTAATTAATTAATAAGTAATTAATTAGTCCAGGTAATCCATGTTTTTTTTCAATTTGCAAACCGATTCACCTGACAGATCGGAAGAGATACAACATAGAATAAATAGATAAAATTATCAAAATAAATATAAATAACACACTGTCACATCCAAAGTTTAGTTTAAACAAAATGTAATCCAGTATCAAATAGCAGTGAAAATAGATGAATTGTGTTAGAAGCTATATCATCATATAAATATAACACAGGCATGTAATGTTACTATTAAAAATTTGACACATGTATCGTCAGATACACACTCATGTTATCTACATGAGTGTGTATCTGACGATACATGTATGCCATGTTTCTTCAGATATAAAGAAAGAAGGTTCAGCACGTTGATAATAACAAACAATAGATGGAAGATGGGGTAGCTGGCTGTAGCCCAACATTAGCAGAGCGTTTGAAAAGGAAAGAGCCACTGAATAATGGAACAGTCGTTATCCTCTCCCATGGCTGAGGGCAGCAGCTCTTAACATCTTTAAAAGAGATGCTTTTCAATTAAGTCCAACTCACTGCAGCACTATGTGTATGCTAATTTGTGTGAGCACGAGTGTGTCTGTGCAATGGGGTTGTTAAAGCTAGGGAAAGCGAGCAAGAGGCTGAGGGAGAGGGGGGGAGAGAGAGAGAGAGAGAGAGAGAGAGAGAGAAAGAGAAAGAGAGGGAGGGAGCAAGAAGGAGATTCTGATTAAAGGGAATTGAGAAGAAAACACAAAAGAGTAATTACCACGTGGAGATTTTCTGTTTTTCCGCATTTTAATTAAGTTGGTTGCCGGTTTAAATGAAGCAAGGTAAAATTAACGTTTCACGGAATCCAAATAAATAAAACCAAATGACTAAACCTTGCTTTCTCTCTACCTTACCTTAAACTTGAAATAAGTTCTTACTTTTACTCGGTTCCCTGGGTTTTTCCTCTGATACACGGGCTACGTTTCTTCCACAAGATACGTAGCAAGGTAAATAATATAAAAAGATGAAAATGAAAATAATAAATATACTTTTACTTCTTTCCACATCTCTTATTCTACAAAGACCTGAGCCTAGCTCTCAAGGTGTTGAGATGTTTTGGTTTGTAGTCAATCCTCCAGTGCAGATCTGAGTGATTCCTCTTGGTCTTCGGAGCTCTGGGAAGCTCTGTGGTCAGTCTGGTCAAGTCCAGACATCATACCCTGATGGCTCAGCTTGGGTTTGATGAAAATCCACCCTCTTGATCCTTTAAGAAAAACGCTGATCGTAGCCCAAAACTCCCTCCTTACACCTCTTGTATTCCTCTGTCAAGAGATGGACTGAAGTTTGTTCAATGTAATGCCTGATTGTAATGTCACGGGAATAGAGACTGAACAAGCACCATCCTTCACTGGGAAAATTGAATGTGTGTTTATGTGTATGTAGGTGATGTGTGTCTGTCTGTGTGTGCAAGTGTGTGTGTGTGTGTGTGTGTGTGTGTGTGTGTTTGTGTGTGCATGTGTACAAGTTCTGTGTGTGTGTGTCTTTGTGTCTGTGGCCAATCTGCTGTGTGTGTGTGTGTGTGTGTGTGTGTGTGTGTGTGTGTGTGTGTGTGTGTGTGTGTGTGTGTGTCTTTGTGTCTGTTGCCAATGTTCTGTGTGAGTGTGTGTGTGTGTAGGTGCTGTGGATCTGTGTTTGTGTGTGCACATTTTCATGTGTGTTTCAAAGTTTGTGTGTATGCAGGTGTAGCGTGTGTGTGTCTATGTGTGTATCTGTGTGGGTATTTATAATTTATGTGTATATGTGTTTACAGATGTGTATAGGGGCAATGTGTGTGTGTGTGTGTGTGTGTGTGTGTGTGTGTGTGTGTGTGTGTGTGTGTGTGTGTGCAGCGTTTGCATTGACGTGTGTATGTGTGTGTTTGATGGACAGGACCTGGCCGCTGGGCTCTGCGCTCCACGTGACCAGCGGTGTGTTTTCCTTCGTGGGGTCGCTGCGTCCCACGGCGGGCGGGACAGGGGGTCAGCGCTCGCTGCGGCTGGAGGTGAGGTGCGGGCCTGCCTTTCAAAGTGTGCGTCTGCGTATGTGTGTATTGTTTTGTTTCCTTCTTTGGTTTGGTTTGTTTGTGTATGTGATCTTTGACTGACTGGTTGTTTGTTTGCTGTTAATCGTTCCCACATATTTATGTCATAATTGCACAGTTTTTTAATATTTTTATTTGTCCAATTGTTTCGTCCTATTTCGTCAACATTATGTTTGTTATGTTTGTCGTCCACTTCTGTCACACCCCATCAATCATCTCGTCCATCGTGGATTTGACACTTCAGAGCTCAGTCAGCTCTGTCCCCGCCTCTGTGCAGAAGTATTAGCAGCCCCATCCGGTCAGATCTGCTCCATCTACAAAACTATTTCCAATGTGTTTGTCCTCAAACGATCCCTGGATGAAGAAGAAGAGGAAGAGGAGAATAAGAACGACATGTCAGGGATAAGAAGTATGTCGTTTTTTTTGACAAAGGACTTGGTGAAGCAACAACCGAAACATGTCACTGCAATGGATATCGTTGCCATGGAAGCCCCTCCCACTGAACCCAGTGCATCAGTGTTACCCCCCCGCCCCCCCTCCCTCACACAAGGATGACGATTGGCTCCTGGCCTCTGACTAATTCTGCATTCATCTCTCTGCTCCCCTGCCGCGCGCCGGTTGGCATTTAAACCTCCATGGGTCTGTTTGGCATCTCAATGTTGGACTCGTACTCCACACTCTCAATCTCTGTCCCTCGTCTTTTTCATTTATTAAAGGCCACTGCGGGTGTCACCGGCCATCACTCTCGCTATCCCCCTCTCTCTCCGTCGCTCTGTCACTCACGCTGACTCCCTCTCTCAGTCGTAAGTCGCTCTCTCTCTCTGTCCCTCACTCTCTTTCTCTCTGTCACTCACTCCGTATACCTCTCACTCACGCTCACACTCTCCCTTTTACTCACTCTCCCACTCACTCTCTCTCATACATCAAGGCCCGGCCCCACAGAGCGCGAGGCCTGGAGCGTGGCACTCGCCTTCCATTCACTTTGTACTGGACGCCTGCTCATGTGGAGCAAAGGATTGTGGGAAGGCTGGACAGCGAGTGGGGGAAAGGGGAGGGACAATGGTTGAACTTCAGTTGACTTCATACAAATGAGCGTGTTTTGCAGCACGCAATTGGACAACCAGTGAGTACCGGAGGAGCGTACGGACTCCTGGGGGACTTAATTTCCTGGTTGTATGCACTTCCATCGACAAAGTGGTCAAAAGTGACACATTATTCCACCAGGTGTGAGTATGATTAGCTGTTACAAGCTGTTTGGAAAATCGGCCTCTTGTGTCAGGTGACAGGTGACTCACTCTGACTCTCACTCTCTGGGTCTCTCTCACACTCCCTCTCAGTCGATTGCTCAGGGCTTTCTCACTCTACCAATTTTCTCTCTCCCTCTGTGTCTCTATCTCTCCCCCCTCTTCCCACCTCTCTCTAAACCATCGTCTCCCCCCTCTCTCTATATCAAACTCTCTCTCCCCCCATCCCTGACTGGCTCTTACTCCCTCCGTCTCTATCTCTCTCTCTCTCTCCCTGTGTGGGGAGAGAGATTCATTCATCAAATTATATCTTCATGAATTAATGTATTCAGAAAGATTCCTTCAACATTCATCAACATTACAAGTCGTCCCATTGTCCCCTCATGATTCCATCCCACGCCAAATCCGTCTCAACCATTGGAACCATTATAACCACTAAAAGCCACTATATGCACTATGACTGGCTCTATAATTATCTGTTCCCCCCACTGTGTCGCTCCCAGGCCTCCCGTGTGAAGCCATTGTGCGATCGCTCACAGTTAGATCTGAACAGACGGTAAAGACATCATTAAATCTGACAATGCGGGCCAGGGTTTAATCCTCGTGTGTTATGTCTCCATATAGAAAAACCTCCACGGCGTCGATCTCCTCACAAAGAACCCACATCCTCTGGTGGGTTTTAATCATTGAACGCACATCTCCGTGATGCCACATCCAGCCGGTTAATGCATGTGTCTTGGTGCAGAGAATCTGCACCGTGGGTGCAGCGACTCAGCATGGAGTGAATGTCAGAGGGAATCCCAAACCCATTACACAGGCTAATGCAACAATCATATATATATATATATGTATGTGTGCTTAGTAATTTTACAGACATGCCAGGTGTCAGGGTAGTTTAGCGGCGAGTGTCCAAAAGGTCTTGGGTTCGGTACCCAGTGACGTCCTTGTAACTGAACTCACTGTGAGTCAGTTCGGTTATAGCCTCTGTTAAACATACTATACCACTTTATGTCATTCAGGGGTTTAAAGGGAATGGATGCGCGGCCTCTTCCCCAGCTCCGAGGGTGAAGAAGTGTCTAACCACCGCGTTTAAATCTCCACCGGGGACGCGTGCGGAAGTTAGGGCTCCTGATAACATCGTCTCTCAGCTGCCCCGGAGCTGCTCGCAGTGTGAACACATTTTAAATGATCCCCCGCAGAATAATTTACATTCAGCGTGGAGTCGCTTTTGCAAGATGAATGAAGGGAAAAAATGCAGAAGAGACAAAACTACTGCACAGGCAATTAAAACCCGAATGCCTTTAGATTGTCAAGTTCCTTAAATTGTCTTGGAATATCCGTAAATATGCTCTTTGTAAATATGCAATGTCTATATATCTGTGTATATCTGTATACACTGTGAACGACTCTGTGAGGCCTGTGATGACTGGGCAGGATCAGGGTTCGAATTATCTTTTTGTCTCAGGGGGGGGGTCTCTCTATCTCATAAAAAAAAGATTCTGCACCGCGCACAAATCCTAAGGCTATACAATCAAATGATTAGGTGTTGCTAGGGCCATATTTTCTGA
>NW_028177244.1:0-30181 GCF_964030765.1 Micromesistius poutassou
GTAGCATTTAAATTCGGATCAGAAAATAAATTATAATAAACTCTGAATAAATATCTCAAAACAAGGTAAATGTCAAGGCAGTGATTAAAAGGGTTGGACTTCAGGGCTTGGTTTCACGATTACGGGAACATTTTGAAGGCTTGAAGGCCTTTAACAACTCAGCGGTGGCTAGAACGCACCGTGCCAAAAATATGTTTCAAAACCATAATAACACATGCCATTTGATGGAGGCTTTTATTACGTGCCATTTCATAATGCCACCGATCAGCCTCTAAAACGCTGGGTTCGTCCAAGTTCGTCCGGTTATTCATTACGCTTATCGCTTTGTTTTTCTCAACCTGCTCGTTCACTGACTTGTTCGACTGCTAATGTTCAACCCGTAGTTATCAATCTGTCCGGACCCAGGGGGGGGAGGGGGGGGGGGACTTTCCTCGAAAATCAAGTTACCTCCTGCCGGTCCAGAAGAGATAGAGACTGTGTTGAGAGGTCATGAAAACCAACGGCTCACCGCGACTGGTTATTAACACGCTCGGTGGGAGAGCGGGGAGGAGGGTTGGTGTCAGGGTGTTATTTGATGGTGTTTCAATTCTATTCTATTCTTCCTTTGGGAGGTGGAGTGGAGCCATGAAAGCTACGATTTCCAAGACGCATCAGTCGGTTTTTGGAGTCTAAAATGAACGACTCGACTACAACTCGAAAATATGCCCTTAAGATTGAAATGATGAGTTTGGAAGCAGCAGAGAGAAGGAAAAACGCTCACTTTGCTCTGATTCTCAACCCTCAATGACCACCTCCTTTAAAGTGGGACTTATGAACTGATAAGCGTATCACGATGTACTTTCATCTGAAAGTCCTACTATTTCTAAGTGCCAGGACGTACAACATACAATAAGTGCGTACATTAAGTGCCAGCACGTACAACATACAGTAAGCGCGTACATTAAGTGCCAGGACGTACAACATACAGTAAGTGCGTCATATTATTTGGAACATCGCCCGGTCTTACATGGAACCTTATTTTGTCGTTAAAACGGTTGAAAGCAACGAACCGCCAGTGAAACTGTACTCAATAGTTTGCTGCTTGTGGCAGCGGGGCAGGGTTGAGGACGTATAGGTGTGGTGCCACACAGAGCTCCTGCCAAACGCACACACAGATGCAGCAGAGCGGCCGTATGCTGTGAATACATTTCATCTTCTCTCTGATGTGGTCTGCATCAGAGGGGAGGTGGGGGGGGGCGGGGGGGGGGGGGTGTGTGCACGACACCTGCTCCCTGCTGGAGATGCTGCTATAGGCGCGAGCTGAGATCCAAATAGACAGCGTCACAGACCACAGGGCTGTCTTCAATGTCTAGAATGTGATAATGGCGGCCGTGTCGGGGGGGGGGGGGGGCTGTCTGCCTGTTTCCTGTTACAGAGCTGTCAATCACACCTGGGGGGCAAGTATGAAGAAGAGAGTGTGGACGGATTAAAGACGAGCACAAAGACGAGTCTCACTCGTACCGATCAAAACGTTTTTACACATGTGACATCATGCGTGCCACAATCACCAATCATCATTATCTTTATTATGTTATTATGGTCTAGGGTAAACGGGTTGCATTTATAGTGCTTTCCCCTGCAAAGGGACATTTGTTTTCCATGTGGAAGGTCCTTCTAAGCAGCTGGTATCTGCTGAAACCACTTCTTAACCACCGTGACCCACTTGTGTTCCCGTAAACACGCCAGCGGACGTGGGTACTCCTGAAAGGCTCTTTGTCATGTCACTGGTTGTGTCCCCTTACCGCGTTAGGGCTAATCAGTGGAGCAGTTTGTTTTTGTTGTCGCTCAAAGGTTACCATAGCAACCTTCCTCCTGATAACATCACTTCCAGCGTGTGGAGGTATCATTTCCTGTGTCTCGTGTACCACCCCCCCCCCCCCCCCCCCCCCGGCCCCCCATGCCCGGACATTAGTATCAGCGTTTCCAAGAGCGTGTTGTCCTAGTGTTGTGTGGTTTCGATGTGGGACTTTGTGCGTCCAATTTGCTAACTGCCGGTCGGAACAATTAATAATTCACCAAGTCAAAGTATTTATATCCTACGTTAATGTAAACACGTGAATGAGTGATGACACCAAAGCAAGCATCGCCGCGGTTACACATTCGAGCGCCTCAGCGATAAAAAACAAAACGATTCAATCAGAAAACTAAAAATATAATCAAACATTGACACCAAAAAACCTCACAAAAGTCGCGCGACGTGATTCACAGGATCAGTCTAGTTCATTCATTAATTAGTGACAGGTTCTCATTGTTCTCCTGACACTTGACTGTAAACCTGCATGTGGTTTGAAAAATGAAACGTTAATTATGTTTAGAACAATTGAAAATATAAACAAACAAGACAACCATAACACCAAAAAAAAACCCTGCTTATTAGAAAAGCTAATTTCCTCAGAACTAGGCCCGGCGTCACACTCGTCAGTGCTCGACTCTCTGTCGGGCTCTGATAACGACGTTAGTTCCTTTAAAACCTAATTAAATGATATCCTCTTGGGTTTTCGCAGACGCGGTGGGATGTGTGGACCGAGGCGACGTATCAGTGACACATTATCGATATTGCGTGTTTATACGACAACAAGATATCATCTGTGGTTTTGTTTATCACAACAATTTGAAGTACGTGCTTTTTCTTTGCCTGGTCTTGAAAGATACACAGATGCACAAACGCACAAAAACGCACACATGCACACACGCACACACACAAACACATACATACAAACTACAAACATTTTGTTAATATTCTCTGGTTCTACTCTAACGTGATTAACGCTACAAAAAAATATAAAAAGTTACATTCAACTTGACAATTGAATATAACTTTATAATTAGTTCACCAGGTCTAGTTTATCCTTATGTAATGCTTATAAAGTAATATTTGTGTCATTCAGTTCAAGGTAACATACTGTACGACAACATCCACAAACAACACACCGTCGTGGTGTTCTGACGCACAACCTGTGCCCTGTTTCCTCCTATTTGTGTCATTCAGTTCAAGGTAACATACTGTACCACAACATCCACAAACAACACACCGTCAACACAACGGCATTGTGTTCTGACCCAAAAAAAAAACGCCTGTGCCCTGTTTCCTCATAATTGTGTCATTCGGTTCAAGGTAACATACTGTGTACCACAACATCCGCAAGCGACACACCATCGTTGTGTTCTGACCCACAAACTGTGCCCCGTTTCCCCAGTGCTGCGAGGGCGACGTCACAGCCTCCATCGACACCGGTTGCCAGCACAACCACATCTCCAGCTTCTGCTGCCGGAGACTGGGGTGAGAAACGTTGTGTTTTGTATGGCTCTCTAACGCAGAGCAGACGGCTAGGGCCCACACACGCACACACCGCTCCAGGCGCTGGCGTGCGTACTACGAATCACCGCTTCGGTCCGATTCGGTTCGCAGTTGATAACCCGGCCTTTGGTTTTGAGAATTACAGTGAAGGAACAATTGTTTTGTCTGAGCCCGTAGTCTGGGACTCGGGCAGGTTGTGGCATTCATTGGAAAAAAAAAGCAATGAATGATGAGTATTTTGTCTAGCGACCTTTGTCACAGATACAGTCTCAAAAAGCCAGTGGGCTTCACATGCTCACGTGAGACGGCACCCATTGGGGGCAAGGAATACGTTCTGGAGAAAGACACGCGATCTTGAGAAAGAGTGCATGAGCTCAACACTCTGTGGTCTCGGGCGATAGCAATCTTCTTGTTGAGTGCACATGAATACCAAATGGAAATGCCAACCAACGGCTATTAAGGAAAGAAGCCTAAAGGGAACAGCAACTCAAATATGAATGTCAGAAAAATAATGAAAAACTGCACCAATTTTGTGGTTGATTCTGTCCACTTATCTGCCCCTTATCTGGGCCTTTGAGTTTCTTTCACCTTTTTTTCTGAGCGTGTGTATGTTTAACAATTATTCACAGAGCCTGAGGTGAATAATTGTTTTAGTATATGCTACACGTAAACACTTGTTTACTGAAAATAAACAAGATAACACTTTGCCGGGATTAATTTGTTTTTATTAGCGCGACGAGACGACCGTCATGCGCGCTCAAACAATATCCTGCGTTTGATATCTCAATCATGGGATATTGCCCAATATCCCGAGATAACGAACCAATCAAATTGCGCCATCTTAGGAGGTTCAGGTGTAGCATATACTATGTGGGTGTGTGGGTGTGGGTGTGTGTGTATGTGTGTATCTGTGTTTGTATGCATGTATGTATGCGTGCATGTACAGTATGTATGCATGTATGTATGCGTGCATGTACAGTATGTGTGTTTGTGTGTATGTACTGTATGTATGTCCTGTATATCTAATGCACACGTGTCCTGTGTTTCTCTCAGCTTGGTTCCTGAACAGGACAGTGCTGGGCCTACAGTGAGGGGTCTTCAGCTGCAGCTGGGGACACAGAGGGTCCAGTGCTCGGCCTATGTCAAAGGTACAGACCACCGTCACAATCTGCCCCGCACACTCGGCGATAAGCAGGGACCAATAGATAATCACTTCCTGCTCAAAATGCTGGCGCTTTAAGAGGACTGGGGGGCGGGATCATGGTGGGTCATGGTAGAGGTGAAGGTGTTTGACTCTGCTACCTGCAAAGGATTCTGGGTTTTGAACCCCAAAGTCTGTAATCCACCTATAGGGAAGATGCCTCCCTACCCCTACCTGCTCCTTAACGTAATGTTAATTTAAAATAAAACCTGCGTGGTGGTTTTGGATAAAGGCATGCTAAATAGTAAAAAGAAAGAGTATGTGTCAGCCGTTATGTTCTGGGTTCAAGTGGTAATGCTGATGCTTCTTTCCAGTGCTAACTATGCTACAGTTAGCTAACAGGATAGTACATTAACGCTCAATATTCCACCAGCACCTGCAATGTACACTTTCAGTGTGTGTGTGTGTGTGTGTGTGTGTTCTTTGCTTCGTTTGGTTATGTTAAGCATGGTTGCTCTTAAAAGAGTGTCCTTGCATGTGTGTGTACTCCATTATAGCAGTAAGCGTGACTTTTCATCCATTAGGCTGAGTGGTAGTGGAAGTGACGTGGGATTCTACCTTCTAACACGTGGTGCGTTCCGTCTGAAGGCAAACATTAAATCCATGAAGGCAATTGGTGGAAATTGCCCGAGCACTTAATTTCGGTTCATTGCTAAAATGTAGAATTTCTAATTCAATTAATTCAAACCCATTTGCATTTAGAACTGCTAATGGCATCGTAATGAAAAAGGGTATGGTTCCAAAATTAAATGATTATTATGTGCTTGTCAAAACATTACACACATATTCAGAGACATATTTGTCGTTCCAGGAAACTGCATAAATCATCATCGGCACTCACTGTTTCTTTCAAAGTCTCAGTGTCATCCTTAAGGGCCTAAATATGTCTTCCTTCTGTCCCTTCCTCTTCTCCATGGTTCCTTGCAGATGATGAGGTGTCTGAGCTGTGCCTGGGTCTTCAGACACTGCTGGAACTCAAAGTAAGTGTCTCATTGGCTTAAGTACACTCACTTGCTTACTTGGTTTAGCAAATGTACCTGCTTCTGATTTGATCTCAAACTTCTCTGCTTAAACCAAGAGAGAGAGTGCGAGTCCAACACACACACAGCGAGAGCGAGCGAGAGCGAGAGAACATTCGCCCCCCCCCACCTCAATGAATTAAATATGTGTGCCGATGTCAGCCAGAGACAGGTGGCAAGGCAGTGTGATTCCAACAGATTAGACGCCACTCCTAGAGAGAGAGTGTTCTAGAGAACGTTCCAGGGGAGGGAGGGAGGAGACTGAGGAGACTGATGAGGCACCAGAAGGGCTGGGAGGTGGCTGCCTGCGTCTGGTCGCGTCTGTTGCAGGAAATATTCATCTGTCTGAGCGCTACTCAAAAGGCACAACATCAACGCTATGGGCGACCACTGTCCTGGGAGACACACGCGTAACGAGAATCCACTTAATTATTAAAGTGTTTTTTTTTTTAAACTAGCAACCAATGCAGAAGGTGAATATGTAATGTGATATGGGTGTTAATATGTTCGATCTCAGCCAGGATATTCCAGAGAGAAGGAAAGATGGTAACAACTAAAGACAGACAGTAAAAAAAAACTAAAGACAGACAGTAGACCTGATGGTCAGTGTTTTCTCTATATAAAGATTAAGGCAAAGAATGCCAGGGAAATCCCAAAGAGCTGGGCTTCAACTTCAGAAGACATTTGTACGACAGGAACTAAGGGAGAAGAATGAGGCCAGCGACAAAGACAGACAAAGAGAAGAGGCGGGGAGAGGGAGAGAAGGGGGTGAGAAATAGAAAGTGCTGTGTTTCAACCAAACGGTGAGTAATGCATGAGTCAGATCCCACAGAGTGTCAGTGTGAACGCGGCCGTATGTTTTTACATAATCACAGACGGTTCAATCCCCTAAAGGGGCTTGTGGAGCCTATATTGACTCATGTTATGGAGAGCGAGTTGACAGGTGAGAAGAACCCACGGTTTACACCCATGTCTACATACTGACCATATGTCCCATGAGAGAAAAACAGCAAAAATGAAACTTAAGTACAGAAAAAGTCCAAGCAACTCAATATATCAGATTTGAAAAGTGGTACAATTTTATAACAGAACAAAAAAAACCAAATAAAAATAAAATTGAAATGACCAAGTCCGTCAATCGGCCACTAAATCTTGGTCCTAGTCGGACTAGCAGATAATGCTACAACGTAGCAGCAGCTAAGATAGCATCAGTGCCCAGGTGGGGTGGCCAAAGCATAAATTTCGCCTCCAGTTTCGAACACGACACACAACATTGCTCTAATGGCGCAAAGCGCACGCTTCAAACGGTACCAAAGTCTGTATTGGAGGCGACAACTCTGAAAACGTTATTTAGCATTCGCCCTGGTCTGCCTAACAGTCATTTCCCCCTGCTTCTTCTCGCCCAATCACAGTGCTGCGTGGACCTGAGTGGGCGGGTCCTCAGGCTGCAGGGGTCCGGTGAAGAGCTGCCCTTCCAGGTGCCGGTGGCCAGCAGCCAGTGCTGTCACGACACCAATAAGAACCTGTGAGGAGGTGGTTCGCTCCGGGGGGGGGGGGGCGTGGCTAACCCCTCCACGTCCGCGAGCCTTCTTCTGATTGGCTGATCGGCCGTGGCCGCCGGAGGGGGGAGGGGATTTGTTGCCTGGACTGTCCAATCACATCGTCTCACACTGCCAGATCCTGGATAAGCCCCTCCCACACACCTCACTATACTCACAATCGGTTCTTTGCGTTTACATCGGTTGTAATTGTTAACTGTAGAATTTGTAGAATTTGACGATGTTCACCGGGATCATCTTTGGGGTCGTAACAGTCTTCATGATTATTATCGTCACGGTTACCTATTAACCATTCTACCGGCTGGCCCCCCCCCAACTATATGGACAATCAGAAGATCGTTTTTTCATGATTAGTTGTATCGTTTAGCCGTCGTTCTTGATCTGGTGCGTTCGTGCTGGTGATTCATCCGCGATTTTGGTTGTTTGATATAAAATGATTTGAGCTTCACGACCACCTTATTCCGAGACGGGGCAAGAGACAATGACACGGTAGAAGTTAGGACGAGATGTGAACAAAAATAGGCGTAAGACATTTTCCCATTAATCCAGGTGAGGCACCTCTATCTCTCTCACTCTGTCTCTATGACTCTCTCTCTATCTCGTCCCTCTCTTGTTCTCTACCTCTCTCTCTCGCTCTCTGACTTATATTTAATTGAATTTACAAATGTGGAGCAAATGGCGTAGAGTCACACAATGGCCTGGATTAAGAAGTTATTCAAAAAAAGTATTTGGCCGGACTCAACGGGCGAGAGCTAACCAGAACATTCCATCTGCATGACTTTGTAAAGTTCCCGCTTTTGTACGAGTCTGCATGTTTGTGTGTGTGTCTGTGACGTGGGAGGGGGGGGGGGTCAACTGTGGTGTGCGTGTGTGTTGCCGTTTAAAAGCGAGGGCTTTTTATATATGGCCCGTGTTTCACATGGGAAATGACAGGGAAGGGGGGGGGGGGGGGGGGGGGTGCGGGGTAAATACGTTCTCCAGAAAACTCCGGTCAAAACAAGCTGCCAAACATTTGACCCAAGCTGCCTTTCTTCACGTGGGCCAGAAGCTCCGTTCTAAGCCAAGGTCCTGTTCAGCATTCGGTTCAACAATCTTTTTCTTTGGCATTTTCTTGGCTAAACACACAATTGCATTTTAATAGCTTCTGTTGGGGTGGGGGGGGGGGAGACATGATTTATTACCGCGTTTCGCTCGTTTTATTGCCTCAACTTTGTCTTGTCCTTTTGTGCCGTCACATGACTATGATTTTTGCTCCTTCGTGATTGGCTATCGACGACAGAATCAGATCAGAAGGCCGCAACGCTGAAACGCAAAAAGCATAATGCTGAACGAAAGGAGCTACTTCGATATTCCTTACTGGGCCACCGTCGGGCTCGACTGATCACAACAAAAAGTGTGTTTAGTACATCTGGGGGACAGCATAGAGGTATTGGGGGGGTGGTGGGGGGGGTGTCTCCAAACACGCACACACACACACCACCGAGATGCCGTTGCGTGCTGCTTCAACACCCAGGCGCTGTTGTGCGCTTGCTTTGTGCTGGAGTGATCCTTGTCGTGGTTGAACGCTTAGTACGTCCACAGGTGTGTCTTACTGATCAGTTCTCAGTTCCTCGTCGCTGTGCTTTAGTTAACTCTGGAGAAATGGGGGTGGGGGGGGGGGGAAATCAACCGTTGAAAGACATTTTTATTTGTCTCTATTTCTCTCTTCTTCTGGAACAGTATTTTCTCTGCCTATTAAAGAAAACATGTATTCTGTCTAGCTCCGCCTCTGCTTGTTGCTTGTTTCGTCATTCGTCCCACGCGGGGTAGTGGTTGTCCACATCTTAACCACGAGAGGAAAGATAACGTGAAAGGGCGGCTTTTTGAAAGCTATCCGATATTCTCTAATATCAGAGTATAAAAAGTACCGTCTGCAACATGAACTCAATTGCAAAAGTTGGTCCATTGACGCGATATCACATACTTCTCTTTTTCCTGCCAACGGAGAAGGTCAATCGCTGGACCAGTGACGCCAAGGGTCCCACTTATCTCACTCGCGTCCACCGCTTGTGCTGGAGAATACGAACCACTCGTTTTGGCATGAGGAAGGACTTGGCAGCAGAGCGGTAATCACACCACTGGTCTGCTCCCATTGGTTCCCAGGGGACGGGGGGGGGACGGGGGTCAGCTGGCGTGGACTCGCCCGCCGTGCCCTCGCCGGTACGGGGGCTATATAAAGACCACGAGTCGCGTCACGACTCCGCGGAGGAGAGCAGATGTTCCCACAGAGCGCTACGACCTGCGGGGGTCAATTTCCTCTGACCGCCGATGGATCAGACCCCCCCACCCCACCCTCTTCTCCATGTAGCCCGGGCTAATTCACACGTAATGATGCGAATACTGGGTGACCTTATTGACGTTAGCGTAGCGCGTTCGACACTCGTGATTGGTCGACGGCGAAACGACCGTTGAGTGATGGAGGGGGATGACCCAAAGGCCTGTGCAATGGAAGTGGAAAAAAAAGGCAGTGGATGAATTGATTGGGTAAAACTAATCAGCAATTATGTACTATTTATTAATGAATATTGACTAATGAACTGATTCTAATAATTTATTTGAGTCATTCATCAAGTGAAAATATATCAAGTGAAAACATTTGCTTCTTGCAAGTGCAAATATTCTGTTATGATCTTTTTTATAACCTACCAAATATGACCAATTGATTCCTAAACAGTGGTGCCACCGTGCCGGCTCTAACAACACACAGCGCTATTACACACATCCACCCGGGTTGCGTTAATCAGAGGGCGGCGCCGGTTGTCATGGTACTACATCCTGTCGCAGTGGATTGCAGCTCTACAAAGAGACGCAGCGCTCACACACTCATAGTGCTAACGGTATGGGAGAGGGGGTGGGACTGGCTCCCCCATCGCCCCGCCATCTCTCCTACTGAGCTGAGTCAACGTGACACATCCTGTGAAGATAAGGCCACCGCTCTGGTTAAAGCTTATATAAAAACCGCGCAGATCCCGACGCCACGGGAACCGCAACGTTGAGCTACTTTCCTTTCTGTGCGAGAACGACGAGGTGACAGTTCGAGGGACGTGCAGAGATGCTATTCTGTCCTGCGGTGCGTTTGTCAAACCAAAGGACGTTTGTAACGACGTGTTTGACCCTGACATGACACTCGGGGAGGTGATGGAGTATCGTGGCCAAGAGCATTTTACTGAGAGGCATAATGATGAGCAGGAGGACTCTGCGCTCGGACGTTGCTTTGAATTAATAACATATTAGGCCTAACACGGGCCAACATGCAAAGAGAGAGGGAGAGAGACACGTTGTTTTTGAGACACCTTTGAGTTTGATGGAAAGGCTTTGAGACGCCTTTGAGTTTGAAGGCACACCTTCACCAGAATCAATGCTCAGCATGGACTACAGAGGTCTTCATGCTTGGTCGCGCGTTAACAGAAGGTCAGTTCTAGGTCGTGGGATATGGAAATATCCTAATGGCTACAATTCATCAACCGCTGGCTAACCAACGCTGACGACAGCATGCATTATTCCTGCTATAAGTTTAACCTGATCAGCACTAAGGTAATCCCATTAGCTTGCGACGGTAATATTATTGCTCAGATGAAGCGTTTGAACCCCGTCCCACCGTGTGCACCGGTTCGCTGAGCAGGGTTTCATTAGAGATAACATTACCCGGGATCTCTGGACTATCCATTTTCATTTTCGTCAACAAGACTTTGCCCTTGCAATACATATCCCAATAACCGTGGCTCTGTAACGGCGTGTTCTTCGCAATTACAGTGTCAGGTTTTACATGAAACCAGACCCGAGGGGGAGCAACGATTCTATAGACTTTAATACTTTCATTGCAATCAAGGGATTCATGGGTTTATATTAAAATCGGTAAGACATTGCCTGAAAAACAATAAGTGCCCAATCGGTGACGGCCATATTCAGAATCCTCCTCAGCCGATGTGTGCGCGCGAGAGCAAGTGAGTGCGTGACCTGAAACTAACACAACACAGTGTGCGTAACAGTGTGCGCAAGTCGAGGAGAAAACACCTGCAAAGCCTGCTGCTTTGACGGAACGGCAGAATGTGAGCGCTGTCACTTGTGTCAGGCGTCGGCCATCACGGCTGCGACGGGGGAACGCCGGCATAATGACATATGAAGGATTAGTCCCCACGCCGCCGTTAAACAGTGTCAGGGCCCGGAGCAGCGTGGACTCCCTGGGGGGGGGGGGGGGGGGTTCTCTGATCTCGTTAAAGCTGCACTTTTTGTTACTGTATTCACAGAAGACATCAATCTGGTTGTACTTCACAATGCTACATCGTTAGACTATATTGCTATGCACAACACTATGACTAACTCTGCTATACGAGAATATGCATTTATAATTATTATGTTGTACACCTGCCATCATTCTCAGTTTTCACACTTTGACACTTTTTTCCGTTTGGAATCGACCTAATCGTCTGTGATGAAAAAGGTGTGAGAATGTACTAAGCGAGGAAATGTCCTAAAGTGCCTCTCCCTGCCAGACAGCCGTGTGGTTGGACAGATCTTCATTTCTAATTGTTTTCAACAAAAACAATGATGACCATCGGACTGAACCAATCAGCCCAAGCAGAGGCCCGGTTGTGTCTGTCGACTTCCACAAAACCAAGACTGCATATTTGTCATTACTGAATGGTACACAAAAGCGAAAAGGGTTTAGTGATTCATTAATCCAAACCATTACACAAGACAATTCCCTCACTACCAATAATAAAAGCCATCCTCATCAATATTGGGACGCATTAGTCCCAATAACCATTTCCATTACCCTCTCTCATTCACGCAATTACCAGCAGCCCTTCAGCATTCACTAAAGCTTCAGACGCCTGCACTATTAACATCTGGTCTGACGCAAACAAATCATCTGAGGTGTTGAACAGAAAGAATAAACAGGAAGATAAGTGCGTCAAGATTGCATTTCGTTCATATTTGCAACGGACGACATTAACCTATTCCCGTTTCTACATTAAGGTCTTCAATGTATTCATACAGAATGTAAGCCATAAATATGCTCCAGTGTAAGACCCCTGGGAAAAATCCTGATTGGCTGAGTGAAGTGAAATCATGCTTGTAGTCGCGAACGTCAAGCTAACTAAGTAGCCGTTTTAGCAGGGCCGTTCTGTTTAATATTGTGGAAAGGATGTTAGTGAATGATTCAGAGCATGATGCATTTTAAATGGAATCACTTTTGGTCTTGTGTCTTAATTTTTCTTAAAACAATTGTAGCTGAAAATAAACATAGCAAAAGTACTTCAGTCATTGAGGGCAAAAATAGGCCCAATGATAGGCTAAGATTTTTTTATTTAGTTTTACAAATCAAGAGTAGGCCTGATTTGACTAATTGGCTTTGCATCCTTTCCTTCATCCCTTGTAGTCCAAGACATGCTGCCCACCAGCTTTCAAAGTACAATGCTGCCACTGGTGGATTTGTATCGATTTTATTCACATAATTATCCCTCCCTGCTATTTTGTAGTTCACCAAAACACCCTGAAACAACTTGATTCTCACATACTTATGCCACCATACGCCACTAACAGTGCAAGCAGGCCAATGGCAACCAAGCATGCAGTCCTTCCTCCCTCACTTTAAAAACCACCAGCCACCACTGCTGTGGACGTTGGGGACTGAACTCATAAACTTTTGGCTGGGAATCGACCATCCTAAGCCCTAAACAATCCTGGCACATACAGTATGTAGATCTTAAGATCTCACCCACTGTGCATCCTTGGATGCAGATGTGTCAATGAATATTTGAATACCTAAGTGTCAAATTCACAATATTTAAGTGTGTGTGATTGAGTGTGAGTGTGTATATTGTTTTGCCCCAACACGTTACGTGATCCCAAGAGGACAGCACAGACCTGGGGAGCTGATATGGCCCAGAGTTTCCTTCTGGCCCAGTTAGCCGCTGGGGTAAAAGATAAGCTCTCCACGTGAGAGCGATCCAGAAGTGAGCAATCATCACTACAAATAGTTTCATAGCTTCACTCTAACTGCTACACAGGAGGTGACCTTGTCATTAAGGATCAAGGGAGGGGACTCAGAATCTAACTGTACTTATTGCTTCTTGCATCACCGATATATACGTGGGAGCATGGCTGGAAGCCAGCAGAAATAGAACGTGCCAAGAGAGGATCTGGCAGCAGACACGGCCAGACCACCACCACCGGTCAGGTTTGCCTCCATGGAGAATGTGAACATGTTGATATTCACCTGTGGGAAAGTGTTTCCTTTGAGGATTCAAGTCATGTTTTTAAGGATCTGCTTGTTTCAGTATACAGCAGATCATCAAAATATCCAATCTGCCGAAGGGATGTGATGTATATTGTAATACTCTAGGTAGGAATGCTTTGTAATATTCAAGATAGCTATGCATTCAGTCTTATAACACATTCAAATTCCAGTCTCTCTTCCCATCCCTTTGTCTGCTTTGATCCGCTGTCCCTCAAGAGAGCCAGGCGAATGAGCCCTCGTGATAGGCAGGCCAATCACGAGCCAGAGAGGTGAGCTCGAGCTGTGATTGGCTGCCTCGGTCAAAGGCCAGAACGGACAGCCCTGCGACAATGAATAGGAATGCAAACCAAAGTAAGGCTGTTCCAACCCACAGAGGAAACACATTGGGTCTGAGTGCCTATGGAAAATAAGGACATTTCACGACACCCTAAAGGAGGCTGTGAAACGTCAAACATCTGCAGGAGGATTTGGTTCAGTGAGATTAGATGGGTTTTGTATCTTGCCTTGGACAGAGTAGGCCTAATCCGTCGTATTTATTAGAGGCGCTTACAGTTAACGTGGGTTCAGAGACACTGCACCCCCCCCCCCCCGGTTCCCCAGAGCCATTCCCTGCTGTCTGGGCTTTTGCTTCAATCCAGAAGCAGCTTGACTCGATGGGTTGCGTTACCATTTGTTGTGCGACCAGACCATGTTGGTGTAGCGCTGCGAAATGCTGTTAGCGACAAAAGGCAAGACGGAGCGTCTACATAATAAAGACGCACGTTTAGAGACGGAGATTGTGTTTCGTTGGCACACACGGATTCAATTCAACCCCGTGGGAATCACTGAGTGCGCCCCGGTCAGGGCTCAACATTGTGTTGTGTTTGTTACTCTGCCCTGAAAGGTTTGTGAAGACGCATTCGTCATCAGCCTACTGGAAAAGCAATATGATATACTGGGACGAGTTGTGTTCTCAACTGTATTATGTAGGAATTGCATAATAAGCGTCAACAAACTTTGTATTGTCAAACCTAGGCTTGCGTTCCGGTCTCTCTTGTGGCACTGACCAATGGCTGAGCTGCGAGCACAAATCGTAGCAGAAGTGAGAGAGCTAGACCGCTGAAAGCAATGCAGTGGGTCAATCGTATGTCAGACCTAGCATAACCAATAAACTCAGTTGGTGAGACTTTGTCAGACCTAGCAGAACCCATACACTCCCTTGGTTAGTATGGGTTATGCTATGTAAGACTTAGCCTAACACACCCTGACTATGTAAACACGCTATGCTATGCGCGCATGAACAAATGGTTGTTTTCGTTTTCTCTACGGCAGTGAGCTTGGCCGTAGACTTGTTTTTCAAATTTTAAATGAAGACAAATATAAAACACACACACAATCCCCAGAGTTGCTGCAGAAAGCGCTCGGAGCGACCATTCATGGGCATGGAAAAAGGCAGTCTTGAATCTACTGTACAGGAATGTAGACTTATAAGGGCACACACTCATTAAATCATGACCCGTGTGGAAGCCCGTACTGCCAGTAATTACTTTGGTGCGCAGAAACCATCAAAATGTAAATGACCAATTACCGTCATTAGGTCCAACCTATCTCAGAGCATGTGTGGGTGCGTGCGTGTGTGGAGGCTCAGGTGGTGTGTGTGTGCGCGTCTCATAAATATGGAAATAAAGCAATAAAGAGGGAGACACCCTCACAGCTGATTTATATTGCATCAGTCAGAGAAAGGCCGTCTACACAGGTGGCCCCCTTTGGGAACTATTAGTTTGTCACACCCACACCCACACCGATTACGTAACCGACCCCTCCAAGACTATACAAGCATTCATATTACATAACAATCATAGTCACTTGGATTAAGACAATATACATACAACCGAGGATTGGCTGTTAATAGATACAATAAACTCTCCATCAAGGTATATAAACTGTCAGCATTCAATAAAGCTGTACACTGAATGATATTGATACAGTATAATATCCCAGTGCTATCTAGTGTTCAATGGTGCCTTCATGTGCTATGGAAATGATGGTAAATACCAAAAACCAACGTGAAAATTGCACATGAATACGTCGTAATTTCCACTGGAGAGCCTGTAGAATATTTTGATACACGAGCTGCAGAGATGAGCTGACCTTTGACCTTTTCAACAGTAACCGGTCAGGATCTGTGGGTCCGCCGTGTTTCATTTCACTACGACAACAAAAGCACTTGACCACAACGCACTCGTAATTTCCAGTTGGAAAAACAAATGGGAAGGATCGCCTTTTCCATAGCGCGTGAAGGAAGCACAAGACAGTATTCATGGCCGACATCTTGAATTCATGTTTCTCAGCGGTCGGTTCAAATGAAGAGCAGGAGGTGGAGGAGGAGGGGGGAGAAAATGGTGAAGTATTTATTGGCAGACAGAGTATTATAGTATTTACATGAACAGCTGTGAGGGCGGCGCGTGTCCGGAGCAGCGTCTGTGAACGCGCGTCATTGCGTTTGGACGGCGCCGTCTTTGTAGAGAACGTCTGCCACCAGCCTTCTGATGGCTGCTGGGTCCTCGCCGTCTGGGGGGGGGGGGGGGGGGGGGTGAGAACCAAACAACGTCTCATTTACCTGCGACGGTTCGAGTTGAACGTGAAGCCTTCTGTCGACGGTGCTTAGAAAATAGATGTATCCCTAGGGGTAGGACCATGAAGGGTCTAATATATGCACAGTGTGCCGTGCTGCTTCTGTGAAATAACAGACTTTGAAAACAAGATGGTGCGTGAAAGTGATTGAGGGGTATTCAAGAAGGCCCGCAAACGTAAATTCAAAATAGTCTGACCTCGAACGGCAACAACAGAAATTCAGTTTCGGAAAAAAAACCGAACCTCACAACTTCAAATCGTGTTTGCCGGTGAGTATGTCCCACACAAAACACATTTTAACAATAGACTTGGATTGGTTTGCTTTTGACACACAAACAATTTTTTGAACGCTTGCCTAGCTGTCGGGGGCTTTCACGTAGCTTAGCGGTACGCTACCCGCAGCGACAGGGAACGGCGCCTTGTATTTTCAGTCCGAACTCGTCGTTAATTTTACTTCCCTCGTTAACGATCCACGGCTGAGGCAACAGGTCTGTAACGCGAGCGACGGAGCGCTGAGAGCACTGCTCTCTGCCTGCCTGCCTGGAGGGAGAAGCCATCGATCGACTGATCCCCAGCTAACGTGTTTACCTGGGCTCCCAAAATAGACAGACAATAACAGGCGGATAAGATAACAAATCTGAAAAACGTAAAGAATAAAATGCAGTGGTATGTAAATGTGGTTTTATGGCGTTTTCATTGGATTTCAATCCAGCCATATCGACCCCGTCGATCAACCCCGTCGTCACGACGCGCCGCGCCGACGGCGACCGAAGGGCGACTATTATGGGATGCAGCTCGGTGGGCTGGCGGTGGGTTGTCGGGGGGTCAGACGGGGCCGTGGCTAGAACAGAGAAGATCTGTCTGTCTGTCTGTCGGTGTGACTGACTGCCGCTCCCTGAGGACAGAATGTCTGTCTGTCTGTCTGTCTGCCTGACTGCCTGCTTGTGTGGTTGAGTTAAAAAGGAACTGAGGGAGACAGAAGAGAGGAAACGAGAGCGAGCGAGCGAGAGAGAGAGAGAAGGCAAATGAGAATGTCCCTCGCCCCCACTGGAAGACCGAGGATTAAGTTTCCTCGACAAAAACGTGTCTCTGCTCGGCGGCTCAGCCCAGTCCATCGACCGGCAGATTTACATACATTACAGCCAGGAGGACGGCCATTTAAAGCACTGCATGACTCACACCGTCCGCCCCTCCAGTGTGTGTGTGGGTGTGTGTGAGAGATAGGGGATTCTTAATTAACCTAAGGTAAGGTAAGGTGGCCATTTTCGGTGTTGAAATTCTCTTTACATCTGGGAAAAGAAAAGAGGACGAGAACTGTATCTGTGGCCGTCGCAGTCCAGTAATAAGCCTGTCCAATCAATAGATTCAGCCTGATTGAATTGATTGGGTGGCCTGCCTGTCTGTCTGTCTGTCTGTCTCTCTAATTTTGCATCAATATGTGAACACCAGAACAGAAAGAAAACAAAAAAAACACAGTTAAAACGATTCCCTGAATCACCATGGGAACGCCACACACTTTAGGGCTACCTCTGCGATGCTGCAGTACCGGCTACGACCTGAGAGGCCGCCAGGGGGCCGGTAAGGAAACGAAAACTCATTAATGTTTTACTTTCTGCCGAGCCGTTTGGCATCGGCCCCTAACCGTGCGGGGAAAGCTATATATATATATTTTAATTGAAATTGATATCCGCTAACCGCTTTGCAAAGAACGGACCATCTTTCACTGATGTAGTGCTTCTATTAAACTGAGAGATTCTTTCATCTCAAGGAACTAACAAAAATGATATGAAGTTGTGTTGCTTCATAAGGGAAGGAGAGCTCTGGATCAGTCATACTGAAAATATATCCAGCATTTACTTTAAACTGGTACATGGTTTTCCCCACAAAGAAGGTTCAAGAGTTCAGGAGGATTATAATCAACGCAATTCGCACATGGACACCCCCTCCGCACGTGAGGCGACGAGGGAGGCCTCCTGATTGGTCCGGCGGGCGCGCCACTCACCCAGCCCCAGCTGCTCCAGCAGGCCCCGGAAGGCGGGCCTCTGGTCCAGGATGCGTAGCAGGTTGGTGGGCTCCATGCGCTCCAGGCCCACCCGCCAGTAGACGTAGATCTTGTGGTTGAAGCCCACGTACACCAGGCACGGGCTGTTCCGGCCCTCCTTACACGTGTACTGGCCTGCACCGCAAATAAACAAACAAACAAACAAACAAAACGCATGTATGAATATGAGAAAAATCATGATTCATGTTTTACCTAAACTCAGCCAAATGTGTATTATGGATTGACGCATTTGTATGTTTGTTATGTAGCAGACATTTCTAACATGGATTGTGGACGCATGTGATTCAGGAGCACGTTGGGGTTTTGTCGTCGAGCTCAGGGAAGCTTACCGATTGGTTGCAGATGTTGAAGTGGAACCAAGCACCTCTCTCTGTACTTTTTTGTCTATGACATAACACTAAAAACCAAACTCTGAGCCTAAAAACACCTCATCATAACGGTAAAAAGCTTAGTCCTTACCCTAACTTATAACAGCAACTCTCATACCAACCTATATTACCCTAACTAGCACATACATGTACATGTTTCTAGCCCAACCCAAAAATAACACACGACCGTTTGTCTGTGAAAATCGAAAACCATTATTCACAACCCAATGGGCATGTCGATTGTGACCACAAGCGGTCGTGCCCTCGCCACTTACAACTCCTGTCAACTCCCTGCATCCTACAAAAAACGTCAATGTATTGATATCCAACAGAGATATCTCAGAATGGTAAAATAACTGTGCGACTGTTCAGTTCACATCCAAGAAAATGTAAAAAAAAAAGAACTGTGTGTACTAACATGCAATTGAGTGGTACGCGCGTGGCGGATATAAAGCCCTACATGGAGTAATCAGAGCCTCGCGGCTGCTAATTAGCGGAGTATGACGCAGCGGTGTCACCATCACCGAGACGGGGTCCGGGGGCCTGTCACCCACGAAGCGAGGCTGGCGCGACTCGGAGTGCACCAGAAGGTTGGTATTCTCAACACATTTGAACACAGACGCAGAGAAATGTCTCTATACAATGTCAGTATCGTCTCACGTTTTGATTAACGGGAGGAGAAACGTAACAGCCGCGGCGATGGCTATAGCCCAATACTGCCATCTAGCGGTGGCGTCGACTTAGTGGAGGTTTCGATTTATAAACCTGCATTGTTATTTGTATTCAATGGTGACACTCTCACTGCAAAAGTAGATATATACTGCAATCACACATGGTACAACAGCCACATCTTAAGGTGATTGATAAAAAAAAGCAATATTATCTTAATATATTTATCTTAATTCTTCCTCTCTAATCCTAAATAATTATTTAGACATTTTGTTCACTGTGAAAGACAGAAAAATAAAAAAAGGGACACACTAAGAGCAACACGTCCTCCCTCACCGGCACAGAAGGCGTTGACGTTCTCCTCGAACTGGAAGCGCACCACCATGCGGTTGTGGTCGATGATGTAGGTCTGACCGTCCCAGGCGCACGCCACCACCTCCTCCCGCCCATCGCCCTGGAGACACACACACACACACACACACACACACACACACACACACACACACACACACACACACACACACACACACACACACACACACACACACACACACACACACACACACACACACACGGTTCTGGGTGCAATCGCCATTCTCTGCAGTCTACTGGTTTAGCGAAAATGTAGGTTGTGTGTGTGTGTGTGTGTGTGTGCTAGACTCATGGTAACATCTAGTTTCTGCAGCTGTACTGTGTGTGTGTGTGTGTCTCTCTCTCACGGTAACATCCAGTTTCTGCAGGGCAAATAGCTGGTGGTCCACCTGGACGGACCACAGCAGCTGTTCCGAGCTGTCCATCAACTTCAGTGTTCCTAGCAGCGCACGCCACACGGAAACACGGGGGGATGCGGTCACCATGGCAACCAGCACAGGAGAGGCATCATGGTAAATAGAATATGGCAGAAGTTCAGCAGGTGTACAAACAGCCCCGGAGTCGTTATTTTCCTCAAAATGTTTTTCCACACATTTATATTAATCCTGGGTGGCCAATTCAAATGTAACAGCGGCATGAATCCAGGACATTCAAAATCCCAGACCGAATAAAAGCATTTCCAAGGGGGTTGGGTCTACAGCTCACAACGTTCATTAGTTAATTAGTGAAATGAGATGCCAGCCTCGTTAGCAACTCGATAGAGATGTAGCCGAACGTATATCTGCCTCTCCAATCGCTCTTATACAGATGAGGATTGCTCAACATTTTGTTGTGTTCTCGTTTGGTTTTACACCTCATTTCGACAGCCTGGCATACTACGATGTAGGGCTGATTAAAAAAACAGCGATAAAAACCCACAGTGGAGCGTCCCTTTATCGTGCCAACAAGGGGATGTTCGCATAAAGATTGTCCTTACGATCAGCTAGCGATGTCGTAAAGTTTTATTTGGGTGTTACACTTAAAAACCGCACCCTGCAGAGATTTCCACCCGGCTCCTGCTTGATAAGACTGATTATTACTTTGACCTTACCATCTAGAGTGCACATAGCGAAGAGACCACATTTGGACGATTCCTCCTTTGAACCTATGGACACATAAAGCAAAATATTATAACACAGTCACCAACTGATAATTCTCACTTATTTTTTGGTGCAATATGATAAAACTGGGGTCTGCTGTGGTCCATTGATAGAAGGTTCCAATCCGATGGCGGGCCTACCTCTGCTGATGCTGCCGATCAGGTGGGTGGACACGTTCTTGTTGTGGATCCGCCCGGTGGTCAGATGCAGAATGACATCCCTGGAAGGCCCGTCGCTGCAAGAAAAACAATCCAAACTCAAATAAAGAAATACACCCAAATGTCCCTTACTATAAAAACATAATCTCTTTGCTTTATAGGTAGAACACTGCCATAAAAAGTACCACAAGGGTTCTTCCTGTGCAGTCAAAGTGTTACGTCTATAATACCTTTTACAATAAAGCGCTTTTCCAGACACTGAAAGAAACCTTGCACGGCAATAAAATAAAACAGTAAAAACACTAAACAATCAAAAACTCATGTTATGACTCGTATATAAATCATATAAATGATGATACAAACAAAACATCTCTCTTTGCACCTGCCGGGTGTGGAGACGGCATCCTCCCCGCCGCCGCCGCCGCCGCCGCCGCCGCCGCCGCCGTCCCCGCCGGGGGGGTCCTGGGTGGCCCAGGAGCAGAGCAGGATGGCGTAGCCGCAGCCGGGCTGGGACACCATCAGCTCCGGGAGGCCCTCGGGCCCCGGGTTCACCGACAGACTGTCCACCTGCACAACCACAGCCGTCACACACACACACACACACACCGGGTACACCCACAGACTGTCCACCTGCACAACCACGGCCGTCACACACACACACACACACACACACCGGGTTCACCCACAGACTGTCCACCTGCACAACCACAGCCGTCACACACACACACACACCGGGTTCACCCACAGACTGTCCACCTGCACAACCACAGCCGTCACACACACACACACACACACACACACCGGGTACACCGACAGACTGTCCACCTGCACAACCACAGCCGTCACACACACACACACACACACACACACACACACACACCGGGTTCACCCACAGACTGTCCACCTGCACAACCACAGCCGTCACACACACACACACACACACACACCGGGTTCACCGACAGACTGTCCACCTGCACAACCACGGCCGTTCACATCGCGGGCGGAGGGGGGACTCCTGGGGCGAGTGGCCTCAGGTATTCAGGTCTCTGCCACGTCGTCAGACGCTGCTGGCGTTTTGGATTTGGTGTCGTGTGGTTCAGAGTGAAGTCGACCGAGAGTTACAAATTTCGGAATTCGGAATGTAACCTCAGACAGCAGCAACTATGTTTGGGGTGAGTGAGTGAATGAGTGAGTGAGTACATGAGTGAGTGAGAAGTGAGAACATGAGTGAGTGAGAGAGTGAGTACATGAGTGAGCGTGTGTGTGTGCGTGAGTGAGTGAGCATCCAATTAAAGGATGATTAACCCAACCCCTAAAATCATCCCTTCATCCACGTTATCCGGCGCCATTTCACTCACACACACACACACACACACACACACACACACACACACACACCCCCCCCCCCCCCCCCCCTACCTGTCCCTCCAGGAGCCACTTCTTGAGCAGGATGAGCTGCCCTGACCCCAGGTCAGTGGCGTCCGCAGGCTCCTCCCAGCGGAAGGCCCGCACCACGCGGTCCGTGTAGCCGACCACCAGCTCACAGCGGCCGTCTCCGTCTGCACAGGGACCCCCGAACACGTTGTCTTCATTACAGACGTCAACACAAGACTAAGGGTTTTTCTGATGTTTTTTTGGAGGATGAGATCATCACATTCACATTCACCTTCAGGGCATTCAGCGGAAGCTTTTGTCCAAAGCGTTCCCCGCATACAACAAAGATATCTAGGATAAGAAGCTACACGATGCTAGGTGCTGTTTTTAAGTGCCGGGACGTACAACATACAATAAGTGTGTACATTAATGGCCAGGACGTACAACATACAAAAAGTGTGTACACTAAGTGCCAGGTCATGTGACGTGGGGTGGGCGCAAATAGTGACCACCCTGAACTGCGACATCGAGTATTTTCACTTGGTGCGTCGGTGACAGTGGAGCGAGGGTTAGGGGCGTGTCTACAGGAGTAGTGGGCGTCGTCCCAGTGGCGCCAGACCTACCGATGTCACTGATGAGGAGCACCTTGGTGTTGGCGGGGATGTGCTGTGTGAAGCAGGGTTTCTGCTCCTCAAAACACAGGGACTCGTGCTGACTGACGGAGTCGGCCTTGCCCGGGGTGGCGGCGGCGGCGGCGGCGGTCATGTCGAACAGGTGGAACCAGCCCTCGGCACCCACCGCGACCACAAAGTTCTGCCAGGAAAAATAGAAATGAGGTCACCGTTCAGGTATCGAGATGGATGTGGTTTGGCTCCCGGTTTGGGTAGGTGATGAAAAACTCACCTTTCCTTTGTTGCATACGTCTCCAACGGCAACACATGTGAGCTACGTGGGAACAGAACCAAACGGGGAAATGTAGAGTCAATCAATTGTATTTGTGAAGCGCTTAGTTAGTCCAGAGTTACAGTCTCAAAAGGCACACAGGACCCCATTTACGACACTCCCTAAACCTTAGCCCCCTACGGGCAAGGACATACTCCGATAACTATATAGGAAAAAAACATAGGAAGGAACAAAGAGGAGGGATCCCTCTATTTCGGTTCAGTCGCTTTACTGACCATGCCCACACAGGTTCTGGTCATCCACGGTTTGGAGACGTCATTCTTGTAGATCAGCAGTTTCCCACTGGTGTCCCCCACGACGAGCTCGTTCAACTACAGGTGGTGGAGAGAAACAGTCAGGAGGTTGTCCCAGGCTTTAAAAATAAAAAGGTTTGCGCATCAGTAAACCAATATCGTAAAAAGATAAATATTGAAATGTACCGTATCGTTGTCTGCATCTCCGAGACAGATCGCATGAGGAAACAGAGTACCCGTAAAGTCCAAACTCACACGCTGGACGAAATTCAACGACCTCATTGTTATTGAGATTGCTTTAAACTACGAAAAACCAGTGACACAGTTGGACACTATTTCAATTTTGTTGACTGGTTTATAACTATCAGCCGCCTCCATCACATGCAGAACAATAATAAAAGGCTGGCAGCACAATCATACCGTCGCATTATCGTCGCTACATGCATGCAATATAAAGTTAGAAACAGAAGGACTGCATGATTCACATGAAGTCCATGTTGTACACATGCATGAGAAAACGACAGACTTATGGCGTTCCGTACTTCACATAAACAATGCCATGTGACCTGAAGGCGCAGAAGCACGCCCCTTCTTCTTCTTTTTCTTTTGACGTTCATACGTTTAAACAAACCGCTCGTGCATTAGCGCCATCGTCTGAGCAGGAGGAGGAATGAAGGATCGTTCTTCTTTAGGAAACAAAACGCATACAAACTAAATTAAAGAAACCAAACAAATTAACCAACTATAACTTAAAATATATATATATATATATATATATATTTTTTTTTTAATGAGAGCCCTCATCCCTTGATTGTTTACCAAATATTTATTTAAATCTCATGTGTAGCCTAGCCCTTAACATATCCGTTTTTATTTTAATATTACTCTCTAATATCTGTATTTTGAACACACCAACAATATATGTTCCACTGTTTCTGTCAGCTGACAATGATCACACCTTCCGTTTGGATGCTTTATTAACACAAATAATAAACAGAATATGTTCAGTTCGGTAAAGTAACAGTGGCACGATAAGCCCTAGAAAACTAAACAAAAATATATAGCAATTAAAATAAAAATTAAAAAATAAACTAATGAAACGGACACACACACACACACACACACACACACACACACACACACACACACACACACACACACACACACACACACACACACAATAACGACATGCAACTACTAGTCTTCTGAATTTCCACCTCTGGCCGCTAGAGGGTGCTGAAGTATTTACTAGTGGCAAACTGAAGGCTCGTTATAGGCCTGCGGATATTTTCAATGCAGGCTATGTTTACTGCACAGCACAGTCATAGCTCTGTTAGGCCTATGTTAATTCGTCACGATACATACATATATACATACATATTAAGTATGTGTCCTGCACTTTCATCTAGATTTAACAAAGCATGATCGTTTAGATATAACATATAAGACATACGTTTTAGATATAAGGTAGCCTATATTTTTGCCGAGAGATCTTTAGTTTTTTAAATAGGCCCACTCTAATAGTCTATAGCCAACAATGCAATCTAGCCTACTTTATATATAGAAACCGAAACTTAACCTAATTACACTCTGTGCCCACTGAACCGAGCAGGCGCCTTTGTTTGGTATTAAGTTCATATTATGAGTGCAGAATGAATCATAATATTAACACTTAGTATTAAGAATATTTATGTATTATGCAAAATCACTCTCATTGTTGAGAAAATCGCACCAACAGAAATAAACAATACTTTTATCTTCAGGGAAAATAATGTATTTTTAATGGCTAACAAATTAAAAACTAAATCCCTGCCCCAAAGTGAGATTATAACCAGCGCTTATCAGCTTTGCTTTATTATCTCACCGCGACATCCAAACTGAAAAAAAGAAGAAGTTTGAATAGAAACTCGGGCGTCCAGATGTCATATTAATTATTACACTCGGCTATGACTGGAAATCCTCGAGTATAAAGTGAGCGCCCTCCTTGCCTCTGGAAGAGAGGAGTGGGGAGAGGGGGAAAAAGCCTTTACAAAGCGCTAATTGGGCTGTGGAACCGCACGGACGGGGCATGGATACGTTTCAGAAACCCCTCGCGATAGTAAAGGGGTGAGGGGTGAGGGGGTAAGGGGAGGCGGGGGGGGGGGGGGAGGGGGGAGGGCGCGCTTGAATAGAACCCACGCTTCATTTCTAAACGCCCTTGCTGTGCCAGAAAAGTGGAGGCAAAAGAAAGGAAAGTTGATGGGGGCAGTTTTTTTTTTTTTTTTTAAACGCAAACCTCCCCATTTGAATGCCGCGTCGAAAAATTGCACAATTATTTGTTAAACTTCTTCCAGAGCGATGGATAGAGGCGTCTGTGGTGGCGGAGGGGGAGAGAGGGGGACGGGGGTGAACTGGGACAGAATGGGTTAGGGCCTGTACGGTTCGTTTTGATCCGAGTGAAAGACTTTTTTTTTTTTCTATTAATTTTTTTAAAATTCTAGACACTTTTTAAAAAAGAGAAAGCAAAGAAAAAACAAAGATTCAAGAGATACGCCGCGACGAGGCCGTACTGTAACAATATAGGGTGTATCGAATCATACACAAAGCGTCTCCCCAAAGCAGTGCACTCCCGGGCCGGCCACAGATATATCCTTGATCCGTTCCGCCTCCGCGATATAAGCCCCAGTGTTTCTGCGGGCGCGGGGCATTGTGCTGCCCCACGCACACCACCACCAACACCCGGGCACATGCCTCCGCGGCTCGGCGGGGTTAAACAAAAAGCAGAGAGCCGCGATTGAAAAATAAAAAAATAATAAAAAGCAACAAGTTATTTAAGTGGCTGAACCACCGAGATGGAGAGCGACAACTTCAGTCACTTTTGAGTGTGGTTATTTTTGTTGTTGTTGTTGTTGTTGTTGTTGTTGTTGTTGTGTTTCTTGGCAAATAGTCGGAGGAGGGGAATTAAGAAACTATAGCGACGAGAGGCAGCGAGGGAACGAGAGGGAGCGAGAGAGCGAGAGAGCGAGAGCGAGCGAGAGAGAGAGAGAGAGAGAGAGAGAGAGAGAGAGAGAGCTGTCTTTCAGCACCACGCTGTAAACTCGCAGGCATTCTTTTATTCCGCACCTTCCACTCTCCTCTAACGTTGAATGTGCAATACAGTTACCATCGCTATAAACGACATCCATACCATGTGGATGAAACAATATAATCCCCAATTTGTGTAGCCTATCCACCTATCTCCCTTACTCTGAAATCCAATTAAAAATGACTGTTGACATTTTTAGGCCTATTTAAGTATGAAGTCACTTATTTTCTGTTTTTATTGTCGGGAAAACGGAAAATCGCCCCGGGGTCCCTCCGTCACCACTCTGTATTCATGCATCATTTGCATCCATCACCGTTCAGAACATAAAGGCATAACGCACCGGCGGCTATAGGTACACACGAAGGGCTGCGCTTTGGCGCTTGTTTGTTTAGTGGTTGAAGTGGCACGCGCCCGGCGTACGCAGAGCGCCAGCACAGGAGCCGCCTTATAGGTGAACACGAGCGCGAGGAGGAGGAGGAGGAGGAGGAGAAGGAGGAGGATGAGGAGGAGGAGGAGGAGGAGGGGGCGTGGTCATCCGCAGCGCGTGGGCACCGCTGATGTATTGAAAAGCCGTGCGCGTCTCCCCTTTGGATTCAGAGCAGCTTGAGGAGCGTGTGGTGCAGAAGCCCCCCCCCCCACACACACACTGAAAAGGAAAAAAAAACCTAAAGTGAGCAAAGAAGCCACACGTGAACGGCACGAGCAGGACGCACGAGCCCAACCCAACCTAACAACTTTGAAACTTTTCCTGACACTTTTTTCTGCGCAACTTTTTTTTTTTTCTTCTTCTTCTTCTTCTCCATCACTTTCTTCCCGCAATGGACATCACGGCCAAGATGGAGATCAGCATCAGCAGCCAGCAGCAGTTCGTCCCGTCCGCGTGCTTCTTCGCCAGCGCGGCGCAGAGCGTGCAGCTCAGCCCGAGCAGCAGCCAGAGCAGCGGCAGCAAGTCCGCCGCGTCCAATCAGAAGCAGCGGCAGCGCTCCGCGTCGCCCGAGCTGCTCCGCTGCAAGCGCAGACTCAACTTCGCGGGCTTCGGATACAGCCTGCCCGCGACCACGCCGCACGCGGTGGCGCGCCGGAACGAGCGCGAGCGCAACCGCGTGAAGCTGGTCAACAACGGCTTCGCCACCCTGCGCGAGCACGTACCGAACGGCGCGGCCAACAAGAAGATGAGCAAAGTGGAGACGCTGCGCTCCGCGGTGGAGTACATCCGCGCGCTGCAGCAGCTCCTGGACGAGCACGACGCGGTGAGCGCGGCGTTCCAGTCGGGCGTGCTGTCGCCCGCCATGTCGCAGAACTACTCCAACGACATGAACTCCATGGCGGGTTCGCCAGTGTCCTCGTACTCCTCGGACGAGGGCTCCTACGACGCGCTGAGTCCCGAGGAGCAGGAGCTGCTGGACTTCACCAGCTGGTTCTGAACGACGTCTATGGTGAGCGCAACCTGCTGTGAGATTTGCGTGATATATGTGCGGGTTTTGCGGAGTGTTGAATTGACGTCTTTTCCGCTGTGTTTGTGATAGACGGTGTGTTGTGAACGACGGCCTAACGTGTTTATGATTTTGTCTACGCAGAAATATGGATCAACATGTGAGACATTTTGGAATCCAGCGCTTGGGATGGCCAGCGGGAGAGGGGTGGACGTTACCCCCGGGATGGAGACGCACTTGTAGCGGGTGCTTTGGGTTGTTTCTGGTCCGGCACAACCCTCACCAAACCCCGCGGAGACCTCCAGAGAGAGAGCCCGGCCTCGCAGCCTGCACCCCCCCCCCTCCCCCCACCGGCCTGCTCTTGATATCGGGCCGCAGAAAAGCGCCAAAGGATGGGGAGAACTTTCTCCGGCGGACCGTGTAACTTTCTCCGGCGGACCGTGTATGTGTGTGTGTGTGTGTGTGTGTGTGTGTGTGTGTGTGTGTGTGTGTGTGTGTGTGTGTGTGTGTGTGTGTGTGTGGGACGTATTGTCCTGGAGTGAATTCATGTTCAACAGCAGCACGCAAAACAAAAACATTTATTTAAAACGTCGCTCTTTCAACTATGCTAAACCCAATCCAAGAGTACCAACTTGTTTCCTAAACTTCTGGGAGGTTTATCGGTGATAACATGCTTCCAAATCGCGGATTTATTCTATAGGCCTACAAATTCTATATCGAACGTTTTTTTTCTAAGTATATTCAACTATTTTTCTATGTAAAGAGATTTATAGATGTTTTGTAAACATTGTTTTGTACATATGTGCGTGTCTATATATTGCTATGCTTCAATACCTCTTTGCCTATTTTATTTTTAGACAAGTAGGCTTATAGTCACACTTTCCTCTGTCTCTGGCTATTCTGTACGATGAAGTCTGGAAGAGGTGGGGTTTATAACCCCGACGTCTAACTCTAGCACCAATGTGTCTTATTCAATACCCATAGCAAGGAAAATACATGCTATTGTGTATCATGTCACGGAGTTCACAATGATCAAGTTATGCAGCTATTGTCCAAAAAGAGCGTCTAATGGCGACATGCCTGTTGCCTATGTTTGTCTCTGTGCACCATTGCCTGATGCTCTGTCGTGTTTTTCACATATAGGCCTGAACGTGTGTTGAGAAAAAGTTTCCAGTAACCATATTTTCTACACTCTAGTCCGAGAATAAAACAATTTCTTAAAAAAAAAACATGTCAAGGTCTCTGTCATGATTGTGTTGCGCAATTTTGGTCACATTATTCAATCAGTGTTATTAAAATGCACATCAACAATGAGATGGTTCTAGAAACACTTACAATGGTTAAATGTATGCTCTTTTCGGGATCGATATTAGGTTGTCTGAGATTGACTATTCACACAATTGACCAACAGGACATCGCTACTTTAATTAATTAGTCTTCGGTCATATATGCCAAGTAATAAATCCACTGTAAAGGATGTGTACTAGTGTTTATTCCTGCATCCCTAATATTAAAGCAGAGTCACTCATACGCCATTTACAGCCTACACATTAATAGGCTACAACTGTGTGGGAATTTAACAATTTAGTCGAATATGAGTGTAGTAGGCCTAGCACGTTTATTTCAGCCAAAACAAACATTAAAAAAGGCTACTCATTTAAATAAGACGATTTTCTGAGATATATTCATTCATGATTATATAACCCATTTGGTAATATCTTAAGCGCTTTGCGAAGTGACGGAATTCGCTTTTCTTTACGAAAACGAAGTTTGACAGCAGGTAGTGTAGCGTCACGGCGGTGGCGCGTGCCGGGTCTAATGAGTGAGTGTGTGAGCGGTCGAGTGGCGAGACACGGCGCGTGGCCCCTGAGGACAGGAGCGTGCAGCGCGCGCAGTGGAGGGGAAAGCCCCACCTGGCCGAAGCTAAACTCTGGTCCGCTCCCGCGTGGGGTAGCCTACCGTAATAAAGGAGCGTCGTCTCTGCTTTGTTGCTGTAGATCTCCCGCTATCAGCATCGGTGACAGTTACTGCGGAGTGCAAGTATTTATTAACCTATATTCTGAGCAAGCACAAAAGATAGCCTACATTCATTGTGTCTGCGGTAAAGTACAACTCGGACTATAGCGTCGGCGATTCCGTGAATCATTCATCTTGCAAAAAAAAAAAAATACATTTCGAAAGCGGACTTTGTGTTTATTTTGCAAGAGCCTTCTACAGGTTTATGAGGGGTCTGCAGTTCTGGAATCATGATAGAAAACCTCAAAATCCTTTGATCTGTGTACAATGTGTTGGAGTTGCTGGAGTCCATTGAACGCCCAAACCTATACCTTATGC
>NW_028177243.1:0-17677 GCF_964030765.1 Micromesistius poutassou
GCAGAACCAAACAAAGATAAGGGCCAGCTCGGGCCACAGAAGACACTGTCGGGTTTAATCTCGAACCGACACGTCCTGTTTTGACCGAACCGGGCTTGTAATACGAGAGAGATCTCCTCAGATCCGTGAGATTAAAGTAGCACAGTCGGACTGTTACCGAGGGCCAATAATATTTTATTAGTTGCGGATCAGACTTGCGGAGCCTCTGGTTTCAATTTTATGCGATGTAGAGCTGCTCTCGCATTCATACCCCCCCGCCTGCCAGGGATCACATGGCGTCATAACCCTCCGACGGCTATATTGCTTCTTTGACGTCGAGGGAGGAGAGAGGAGACACTGGTCAAATATGTAGAGTAAATCATTACGCTGCTGCTCAAAGAGAGAGGGGAGCCAATATTAACTCTGTGTACATGCCGCTGCATAAACCGACCATCATGTAGGTGGAGAGCCGTTCGCAGGACACCGCAAGGTGTGTTCTGGGTGAGTGGACTGTCACTGTGGACAAGCCAACTCAAAAACACCAGTCAGCAGTCCCTTTCCACTGAAAATGCATCACACACACACACACACACACACACACACACACACACACACAGACTGTCATCATCCTATGGGCTCGGTGTATAAAGCTCACTTCTTTGCAATGTAATAAACAGGGGGGCCAAAGGTTGGGCCTTGAGTTATGATCACCAAGACCAGGAGCGGGGTCTAAGGGGATAGAGGGATGGAGCTTAAGGAGCCAGAGCAGGGGTAAGGGGTGGAGGGCATGTCACGTTCACCTCTCGACTGTCACTCTCTTTATTCCTCTCTCTCTCTCTCTCCCTCTCTCTCTCTCTCTCTCTCTCTGGAGGCCGCGGCCCGGCTGACTGGCAGGTGTTAGCAATAAGGCGGGCTTATGGGTCAAGGGTCAACAGTGGCACACAGGCACGGCAGCTGCAGCCAAGAGACACACTGGACAGATTGTGAGTGACAATAGCACAGTACAGCAAGGATTATGGGAGGACTTAATCATTGCACAGCCATTGCACCATTTCCAGGCTGAAACTGAAAAATCGGTTATTGTTTGTTTAAATAACCCAAAACTAAATATAAATACGTCTGCCTCTAAGGTATTTACAGAAACAAAATAGCCAACACTGGCTTAAAAAGCCTGTCGAAAACGTCACGTTGTGTCATGTAACATGTTGCCAGCCTGCCCATAATGAGTTTTACTCTGTATTCTCAAAGAGCCTCAATTAGTGATAAGACGGAGGAGAGAGGAGGTGGTTGCCAATATAAAGATGATTGAGTGTGTGTGTGTGTGTGTGTGTGTGTGTGTGTGTGTGTGTGTGTGTGTGTGTGTGTGTGTGTGTGTGTGTGTGTGTGTGTGTGTGTGTGTGTGTGTGGGGGGGGGTGTTCTCTTTATGACACCATCTAACATTCTAAGAGAGGGAGAGAAAAGCCTGGGGCCCACAACTGACAGACGCTGCATCCCTCTCTCTCGCTCTCTCGCTCTCTCTCTCTCTCAATATCCCTCTCTATTTACTCCCTCTCTCTGTAGCCTGGGAGGAGGAGAAGGAGGATGATGATGGTGGTGGTGGTGGTGTTGGGGATGGTGGTGGTTGTGATGGTCACCAGAGGGAGCAGCTGAAAGGAGGGCACGACTGGCGGGCAGAAGGAGAGGTGAGGAGGGATGGTGTGGTTGGGGCCGTCCACGGGGACCCAGTTATCATTCGGCATTCCTGTGCTTCTCTCATCACTGTGTGGATGATACCCAACATGGGGCTGGTCTGTGTGTTTCGTTTTGTGTCCCCATAGACAGAGGGGTTAGGAGACGCACCAAGGAGACGAGGACGAGAAGAAGATTGAAGCTGCTTGTGTTAAGCTTGTTCCATATCGAAGTCATACCGTATCGTAGTCATGTGAGTGTGCGGAGGGTGTGTGTACGTGCGTGTGCGTGTGGGTGTAAGTGTAAGTGTGTGCGTGTGTGTGTGTGTGTGTGTGTGTTTAAAGGGGCATCTGTGGTTTAGAGTTTAGAACAACGCTTACCCTCAAAGTAATGGAGGCACTGACTGCATGGTGGCTTTTAGTGGGGTTGGGGGGTTTCGGGGGGGGGGGGGGGGGGGGGGGAATCTATATTAACGGACAGTGAGAGAGATGGAGCTCATTTGAAGCCACATTAAATTCTCATGAGCTGTCTGCTTAATTGTGAAGTCTTCAAGAGATTCCATGAAGGAAAATAACATATTGTACATGTCTTGGCAGCTAAATTAGCTAATTGATTTTTACCCATTTGTGCATTTATTTATTTATTTATAATTTTTTTCCCGTTGGGATTGTCTCGACAGCCATGGACGCTGTCTATAGCGGTGTGGGTGTGTGTGAGTCTTTGAGTGTATGAGAGTGTGAGTGTGAGTGTGCGTGCGTGTGTGCGTGCGTAAGCCTATCTGGAGGTTACAGGCGGGAAGTGTGCTGGTGCGACTGTTGTGTCTCCTTCCAGTGTCTTTAACAACCGATCGACGATCCCCTGAGAGACACTTAGCCGGTGCTCCATCCAGCCTCTTGAGTTACAGCTTACCCACACACACACGCCCATCAGGGGAGTGGGCGCACACACACACACACACACACGCACACTGACACTGCCACGCAACAGTGATTTATACATACCAACGTAGTGGGTCAATGGTGCATATATTGTAAATTCATACACACACACAGACACGCACACACACAAACACACACAGACACACACACACACACACACACACACACACACACACACACACACACACACACACACACACACACACACACATAACTTTACACACACATGGCTCACACATATGCACATGCCCGGCAGTGGACACGTGCCACAAAACAGATATGCACTTGCACAAGTACACACTCATACACACACACACACACACACACACACACATTTGCCGCTTTTCCACTGACAGCTCGACTCGATTCGACTCGCCTCGACTTGGCCCGCCTTTTTTTGCGTTTCCATTGGCAAAAAAAATTACTTTTTTTAGTACTACCTCCGTCGAGGTTCCAAGCGAGCAGAGTAGGTACTTTTGTGTGACGTAAACAGGCTACTGGCAACTGATTGGCCAGCGGCTGTAAATGGGAATAATCACTCAAAGTTAAGTTGTGTCCGGCGTGGTTGGAGTCCACGGACCCGCTCCCGAGGGCTCGAGTTTCGCCTCCATCAACGTTACCGTATGATGACAATAGATGCGCAGTCATTGCGCTTTTTATTTTATTTTATTTCCCATCATAACCTTTCCCGGGAATCAGGAAATAGTCTTGATCAGATCACCGCGTCTCCCGTGATTAAAACCTAATGACGACCCGCCCATGTTGGAGAGGTTCTTTTCTACAACCCGCCCACATCGAAAAGGTACTTTTTTTAGATGGAAACACGACGTGCCTGGAACCAAACCGAGTCGAGGCGAGGCGAGTCGAGTTGAGCTGGTTACTGTCGGTGGAAAAGCGACAAATTGTGTACAAAATCCACGTGCACACACCCAGCAGCAGTGCCTCAGGAGCGTGCCAGACACTTTCCTGTGTTCCTAAAAGAGGCTGGCTCTTCAGCGTATTGATCAGAGACGTACATCTGTGAAATGAACGGTTGAAGGGTTCAAGTGTTCCTGCACAAACCGGAGAGACGTTTACCAGCAACCCGCCTCTCTCCACAGTCTTTACCTCTCAACCCCAGATATGCTCATACCACCTGCGACATAGAGCCAACTTTGATCGGTCCTTCAAACAAGATGCTTCAAGAGAGGCAGAGGCAGAGGATCTAGAGGCAGGATACATATTTAGCGCAAACATTTCGCAAGAAGCGTGATTTATTTATTGCACAAAGTGAAAAATGTGCAAGCTAATTTTAACCAAACTTTTTTCCACGTGAAAATGCTTGATACACAAAATAGACAATAATTCCTTCATGTCGTTTTTTAAGCCATAATTGCAAAATACAGGTACTTGTAAGTGGGACTTTTTGATGAGGAGATTTTTAACATTTAAGCCGAGATTTATGTGGCTACAGATGTGCCTTTATCGTGCATTTTAACAGCAACCCTTGACGCAGCCAATCAGAAATCAGAACCGGGGACTATCAGGGGTTTATCTTCAACAACACCTCACCCAAAGCACCCACACGGGTGTGTCGTAAAGTCAAGTGTGCCGCCGTCGTCACCGGGTAGAGTTCTGTAGCTCTCGGTTTACAGCGTCATATAAAGTATCAACATGCTGCGCATCCCACTTCTTCACGGAGTTATGAATACTATTATCCACGGACCGGAGCCCTTGAATCCTGTGAGGGATCTGCAAATACCTCAGGCAGTACAAAGAGCTAGGTCTCTATCCCTGACCAATATTTAGCTTCCCTGCATTAGGGATATCTCCTCCAAAAGATCTATCGAATAACTGACAGGCTTTGCTTGGGCCTTGACTCCATGTACGCTTCTGCATTAATCAATCAGGATACAGGTATTTATGTTGGTGTAATGAATTCATACTACACACATAATAAAGTCTTGATTCAGAGGACAGAAGGCCAGCTCGACTGAGCGATATTTCCTCCGTCAGCACTGCAGTATGAACCATGCCCTCATTAAGGCGAGATCAGTGTCGTCTTTCATTGGCCTCTCGCTCTCTTTGCATAGGACGACCAGCTAGGGGTCAAAGTTATTTGAAAAGACCCACGAGATCATTCAAGACACTACCAGGAACGTCTGGAACTTGAAGATGCCACAATACCATGAATGGGTGGACGGATATGCCAGGGAGCATACAGTTTGATTTCTGAGGCTTAGATACCATGACTCAGTCGCTGTACTGTATCTGTCTCTTCACGTCATACATCTAGAGCTGGGAAACACAGAGGGGGTTAAAAGGGAGCTTTTAGTGTTCTGGCGTGACAAGCCGAGCGCAGGGGCAGTGGTGACTAATAGGGGAATGACGACAAAGACAAAAAATAAAATAAAATGTTCGCCCGGAAAGCCAAGGTTGCCTGTTGTAAACAGAGAGAGTGGGAGCCCTATGACCTTCATAATAGACGTTCCATTATTTATTCTGCTGCACACATGACTTTCAGTTCTTTTTTCTTCTTCTTGTTTGTTCCAGGGCTGAAAAAGGAGCCGGGAGCGCAGACGCCCTTTTGTGTGAACTCCCTAATTAGGCGGACCTTGACTCGCGGATCTCAGCTGCTGTTCCTCTTTCTTCATTTTGGTGGGAAAATATTTCATTGATTTTCGCAGCGATCGAAGGCGGGCGGAGCCAAGAGTGGGGCTCTGTGTGGGGATTAGGCCCCGCGGGGGGGCCCTGGCTGGAAGTGCGTGTGGGGGGGTGTGGCGTCCCTCCTTAGAACCCTTTGCACCTTGAGAACGAACCGAGCAAGGCTATGTGGTTCAGGGACCATCCAAACTATTTTCTCTGCTCTCCAAGTAAACCACTCAAATGCTTGAGACCACATTTGGACATCAATGGTCAACAACTCCTAGAAATTGTAATTATACATTCTAAACCCATCATAATGTCTTTTTTAAAGTATTTGGGGTAAATTCTTACGTATCCATTTTTGAGTATCCTAAGGCATATCATTTTTTTTTAAAGTTTAGAACCTTCCAACTGTTGTAATCATTGTAATATTTCACAATATCTGTGACCTAATACCTGATAACGAATTCTAAAGGTTGCCATGTTGACAAAAATTCGCTAACATCGTACAAAAGATAAAACTGAACTAAACTAGTTACAAACAAACTAATGCGTGACCACGTCATCCGTCTTCATGTGAATTCTTACCCCAGCTGCATTTTAAAAGCCTTGCACTAGTAACGGAGTCAAGCAGTTCTTGAACATGAATATGTAACACTTAAAAGGATACAAGTGTATGTTTTTCGCACTGATGAATGTTGAACATCATTTTATATCTGGCCCTTGGAGCTGCGGGGCCCGGGGCCCTTTACTGTACCCTGCAGCAGTTTGTTTTCTTCCACTTACCATACTCATCACACAGAAGCAGTTTCACTTCTGAATCGATAGATGATGATCAATTCATTCTGGTGTACAAATGTATTTTGATAAGGTAAACCGTTGGCTTCAAAGTAACTTAAGTATCAACAGCCTGGAGTGAAGGAAGCAGTCTGATATGTGTCTTTCATGTGTAATGGATTGATATTACAAGATGCTCAACCTTCTCCCAAAAAAGGAAAGTAGGTTTACCAAGACATGAAACGCAAGTAGTAAGCACAGATGCTAGGCTACGTGACTAAATGTAAATGTCTACCGCACGGTATATATTTTGAATATATGTTAAACGCGAAGTGATTGATGGTAACCCAGATTTATATCAAGCAAATTAAAATAATTGAAAATAAGATAATTGCCGTGTATTCAGTCCTTGAACACGCCTGCAATTCATTTAATTTCTGCATGTCATTAACAGTGTCTGAGAGTGGTTAAGTTTACCCCTCTCAGCTAGTGTGGGATGTAACTTTCATTTTCCCTGCTGAGAACACAACACCCTCCCTCTCTCTCTCTCTGGTTCCAGTGCTCGCTCGCTCTCTTTCTACTGTCACTCTGAGCTGTCTGGAAATTATGTCTTGTCCCTCCAGGTGTCAACATCCCACTGAAATGATTATTCCTACCACACAGAAGATTGCCTTTGGTAATTATATGCATTATAATTCAATTTGATGAACTCCTCTGAGACATAAAATCTCATTTGACCCAGGTGCTGGTTGTATTTCTCTCCACACACAAAGGATAAAGGTCTTCTGTCATTAAGGAAGATCCTGTGTGGTTCTGGTGAAAGTGTTGTTTTGCTCTTTCTAGGGTACGCCGATACAGCAGGGGCTATCGCTAAGCTAATTATAAATCAGCATAAGGATGTAGCATATTGGGTAATATAATAGATGAATAAATTGGTTTTACACTTTTACTCAAAGCGTTTAGTGTATGTTGTTGTTGTTTGCAGATTATCTGATGGTTGATTCATGTTGTTTGTTGACTGCTGTTGTCAAGCAATTTGTTGCTGTCCGATATTTAAATATCTGCACCTAAAACAAGACAAATTCCTGCATGTCTCATTGTATAGGCAATCAAAATATTATAATACTTATTATAATACAGATAATAATATCACATTATATATATATATTTGATGTTGTATTATTATATTTTCTGATATTTTATACTTGCTTACATTGTAAACTGTCTGACGTATGTTGCGATTATTTTCTCTTTCGTAAAAATTAAAGGGGGCTGCCATCCACCTCAACCAACGAAATAAACAAATGTCTGCGAAGCAAAACAAACAAAAGAAAAAGGAAATCTACCAGCTGAAGGTCAACATAACTGTTACGCCAGGCTGCATGACATCCGAATGGGATGAGTCAGAGTGCACTTCATTTTCCCTTACTCTGCTTATGGAGGAGGGAGAAATGATAGACTACAGGCCTACACTCAAATGACTGGTTGTGAGGCGGTTGGACTGGCCTCCCCGAGCAAATGGACTGAGGCGCGGACAAATAAGAAAACATCAATTGGCAAAAAACACATTTTCAGATATTTCAACTCTTACATCGCTCATGTCTTCCTTGTGAGAAGAACAGTCTAATGCACATTTATGACTTGCATCTCTCTTAATCAAGGCAGAGTTTGAAGGGGGGAGAGGGGCGAGGGGAGGGGGTTAAAATTGCGCAGACTATGATCTGAAACGAATAGATCTTGTGAACCGTACTCAACTTCGGCCTTCGAAAGCAGACGCCTGCGAATCATCAGTCTTCCCGGCTTCCCTGAAATCTGGGTAAATATGCACAGTGCTCACTGGGGCCATTACACAGCCTGTGAGCCTCAAGATTAGATTCTAGGCCTCGGACAATCTCACAAGTAGAACAGGCGATGGATGGATGCACACTAAACCCTCGCCTAGCTATGTACGCCGTGGTTTTTCAAACATTGCAGATCCCTCCATTTCTCCCCCCCCCCCCCCCTCGCTCTCATTTTCTCTCTTGTTCACAGCCATACAAAGATGATAGCATTGTGCCCTCATCCCTCCCCGTTGGAGTCTTTCTACCGCGGCCGCCTCCGATGGCCCTGCGTTCCGTCGCAACCGACCAGTGCTTTGACATAATCCTGCCTTTCTTTTGCAGTTTCTCTAAAAAGTCCACAATGTTCCGCTTTCCGTTCATCGCCCGTTTGTAGATTCACTCCAAGTTTTTCCTCTACTCCCCATCTCAGATCTGCACTGCGGGAAGTATTGCTTATTCTCCACCCCTACCCCCTATACCCCCACCCCAACCCCCCCCCCACAACCCCTACGCTTCTCTGCAGGAGTTCCTGCTGAACGCCAGGCTCTTTTCTTGCAGGTGATTGCTTGGGGAATATTGATTAAGGAGGGGAAAAAGGCTTTTGCTGCTGAGGAGTCACTTTTTAAACTTCCTGTGACTCTAACGTGAGCGAAGCTGACTCCCGCCGGTCATCAGTAAACACTGTATTATAGATGAGGTACGCCTCATAAGAGACTGTTATACTCTCTTTCTTTGTCTTTCTCTGTTTGAGTTACAGTTTCGGTCGGTCTTTCGTCTTGTCTCCTGGACGTCTCACGCAAACACACATTTATTTATTTTTTGACATGGCGCAATTTCTGAACTTGTTTCGTTAATTACTCCAATGGAAGCAGCAAATATCTATTAAAGCAAAAGGCCAGGGAAACGGCTAGCGAGCAGAACATTAGCTGTATGACTAGCCATTACAGCTGTTTAATTGACTATTAGCCGAGCTCTACAAGTGCAATTAAGCCATTCTACTGACCTTGTGAGGTCTCGGGAGCAGTAAGGTGTCTGCGCTGAGGAATGCTTCGTCTTACGCAAGTGGATGGGTGCTCCGTCCTTCCTTCTGATTAAGGAAGCTAATCAAGTTCCAGTGGCTAAGCTAGTGGCTACTATATGAACCAACACCAATAGAATGGAGAGCAGTCTTTTTTTTTTTTATACTAATCCGTTTAAAGCTTGAAGAGCAAAACAACAAATGGACAAATAAATACATTAAATATGATAGAAAAAACAAACATGAATAAATAACGTTTCATGTTTCATGTTTTATTTTCGTGTCTTGCTCTGCATGCTCAGCCGCCCCTATGCTAATCTGGGGCCGGCATGCATTATCAATCTCTTAGAATCATAAACAGTTACGGAGTAATGCTCGGAATTGGATATTTCCCCCCCCCCCCCCATCTCTTCCGCCTCACCTCATTAACCATATCATTACTGTGTAGAACACAGACACATTTTCCAGAGCATCGAACAGCTTTAAAACGTCCGACCCAGCTGAGATGGAAGACTGTATTCTACCTGTGTGGTCCTCTGCGTGTGCACTGTGTGTGTGTGCGCGAGCGCGTGCCAGGCATTGGCGCTCTTACAGCAGAGAGGATCATCTCCATTGGTTTGTCAAAATATTGTATTTTTGGGGTTATTTCTTGGCAAGACGAGGCCATTTATTGGGAAGCGCGCGCATATTCCAAGTGACGGCTTGTTTGTTTGTGACGGATGGCTTTTAACACGGCTGTCGCGCTGACGGCAAAGACAAGCTCTGCTTATTTCCCCTGACATTATAAAACCCAACATTAGACTCCAGGCTGTACACTTAGCTGTTGTGGTGGCGAGGATTTCCCCCCCCCCCCCCCCCCAAAATAAATCTGCTCCCGCTCACATTTGCAATGACAATGAAAGGAAAAATGAATGCAGAATCGCTGCCCAATAATTAACGTGATTACAGACCAACGTCACGATTGACTTGATTTCCAAGGCGTTTATTGAGTGCATTTTAGTACAATGGTTCTCAGAAAGTTACAGCTTACAAACTGTTGACACATACTCGTCACAATTTACAAGTGGTAGCTATATAAAGACAGAAAAAGGAGGTAAGACAATATAGCCTACTTCTGTGCACATAAATACATCCCCACTCACAAACACTTCCTTGCACAAGGATACACATGCACCGATATGCATATGCGTGCACGCACTCTCTCACACACAGACGCACAAACACACTCACACACACGCTCACATAGAGTACACACACACACACACACACACACACACATTCAAACAGTGACTCAATATTCAGTTTCTCCATCTGTTGTGTACCACAGAGTAGGGCCATCAGGCCTATGATGAAAATGGCTCATCTGAACGTCTCAAAATGGCTTCCAAAACACCTCCAGCTTGACTGTCTACATCCGGGCCTGGCGGCATAGCCTCTGTGTGTGTCTGTGTGTGTGTTTGTGTGTGTCTGTGTGTGTATGTGTGTGAGAAAGAGAGAGAAAGAGAGGGAGAGAGAGAGAGATAGAGAGAGAGTGTGGATGTGTGGCTCGAATCCATAGCCTGAAAGAGAGCAAAAGGAGACACAGGAGAAATTAACTTTGGGGTAATTTGGGCCCACCCAGTGTGGACCTAACGCAACATCAATTAATTATGAATTATTAATATTAATGATTTGCTTAAGATACTTGATCACAGGCTTTGTTTCTGTATCCCAAAAAAAATTTGGTGTGTGATTTCAAAGGTGGAACATAATCTCACACAAATCCTATTTACCGATTCAAGGGTAAAACATTTCAAAGTGAATAAGGGGTACCAGCCGTAGCAGTATTTATCAAAAGACAGCCATTGCTGTTTTGTCATTTGCAGTAGCTGAACAGTATCATACACTCCATCTCATGTGCGTCATGTTTTTTTCCTTAATCTCTCTCTCACATCCCTTTCTATGGACGCTCCACCCATCGATCTGCCTCCTTTCAGAGACGACATTGCACGTGCACTCTCTCACCATTACCATTAGCTCCCGGCGATCTTGTGATAAAAACGACTTTCGTCGTGTGCAGTATGTAGCCTTGCATCTGTGTGTGTGTGTGTGTGTGTGTGTGTGTGTGTGTGTGTGTGTGTGTGTGTGTGTGCCTGTGGGTGTCTGAGTGTGTGTCTGCGTCAGCCCACCATTAGTCTCCCCTATCCTCGTCCCCAAACCCCCCCCCCCCCCTGACTGATCAGATGCCTATCAGATGGGTCCCGGCAGGTGACTGCTCCCCCTCGCCCGGGCCCGCTGGAGAACCGAGCCAAACATTACTCAGACCGGACCCCGGAGAGAGCCCAGAATCTGGCCCCAGACAGCTTGGTTACACCCAGGATAAATGACCTGGAGGGCTGCCAGCAAGCAGGAGCCCACCAGGGAGATAGTGGAGGACAGTCGATGGAGGAGGAGGAGGTGGTGGGGGAGAGAGGCGAGAGGATAGAGAAGGAGGGGGGAGTTTTGCAGCTTGGAGCAGGTTGGGTGAGTATACTTAATAATCTGCTAATGGGCCTGCCATCAATTTCTAATTTTGGAAGCAAGGTGGATAGCACTGTCGTCATTCATGTGTCCGACTTTAAATAGTTGCCAATGCTCTTTTGGATTGCTCAAATAAGTAAAATGTGCAAATGTTACGGGCCATTTGACAGTAGCTAGTGCGGTTGCCATGTCTGCATAACCTGGCATCCCATTATCCTAATGCTTGTTTCCCTCTCAGTTCTTGCGGCCCGGGTTTGGAAGCAGAGTGAATTCACAATGTTCTCTGAATTTCATGCTGAATCTCAGCTGAATTCTTTTAGCCGCAGCCCAGAATCAACGAGAGCCCGGTGAGAAGGCAAACAGCTAAATTGGACAAAATAAATGTGAGCGCCAATGAGGCAGTCCTAACCTTTCTGCCAGATGCAGTCCAGACGCCGCCGCAGCGTGTGCCCAATCACGGCGCAATCAAAACCCATTCCGCCATATGAAAATGTGAAATCAGCCTTGTGCACAATTCCTCAACCACCATTTTCAGACCAAAATATATGTATCGGTTTTCAAAATATTGCCATGTCACGTCACAAACGATCCCCGAGGGACCAATTCGGAATCAGGAAGCCTGCTAGCAACTGAGCGACCCCGCTAAACCCAAAGCTGTCCTTAACCCCATCGTTCCAGCAGGAAGCCGTTTGTATGGGGAAGGTTTTTTTTATATGAATAAAACATGGTTGATCCCCAGGCACGGGTACATACTATGGGCTTCTCCACAAGGCTGCACTGTATAGGGAAAGGTATAGAGAGAGAATGTGCTGCATCAGGGATCTGGTGAGACTGCGCCAGGGTAGGGGCTAGGAGTGCTAGGGAAGCCGGGGGAATCTTTAAGTGGATGTTTATCGGGCTGGCACCAGGTGTCGCTTGGCAAAAGCTCCGCCCAGATGTTCCTTCTCAACGTCTTCAAAAAAAAGGGGGAAAAGCCTACAGAAAAACTCCCAACTCCCAATTTTCGAAACATCTTGATTACCATTTCACACCGTTGAGCACACTATCTAGCCCGGGCCAGGATGCAAGCACTTTACCCACGAGAGCGTCAACACGGGGCTTGGCGGAAGTAAATGTGCCGGATACAGAGCAATTTGATGTTGAGTGTTTGACTAGCATAAGTGGGCCGATGCTTACCATGGATCTGGGCCAGCCATAGTGTGTAGAGTTTCCTTTCCCCTTGTCTGGATGGTGCCAAGAGCGTACGTTTTTCAAACAACAACAGATTGCAACAGAAGACAAAAGAACAAAACAAAATAAAGAAAGAAACAAATAATAATAATAATAATAATAATAATAATAAAACAAAAAAAATACATTTCTGTACAAGTAAGTGCTCACCAGCAATAGACAGCATGGGCACCCCCACATTTAAACATTATCTCCCAACAATGGATAGTTTTGCCATTTACTTTGTATCTCCCTACGACAAGTTTCATATAGATCTACATTAAGAGTTCTTTGTACACAATGCTTTATACAGTTTCGTTCCAGGCTGAAAGTCCCATCTGGAATGTCACCTCGTGACCCCGTTTGAATCAAAGGGGTGGGGAGACAAAATAACACAGTGTCTTTTATATTATATCATCATCTGCAGGGAAGTGGTGCACCACAGGAATCTACACACCGTCTTTCGTCTATCGCAGAAACCCCCAGTCACTAAGCATGTCTTTGCCGAAAATGCAAGCGAGAGAGAGTCTTCTTTACATACATATTCATACATGTCACCTTCAATATGAAGGCTTTAATCCAGAGAGATATATTTATATTTAGCAAGAGATAAACATAGGTATATTATCTGAATCTGGGTGGGGGGGCCTGGTTGAGAAGGGTCCTTCGTAGCCCGGGCCTCCCACCACTACAGGTAGCGTTGACGTCAAAAAAATAAAAACAAGGGAGAGGGGGTCGGGAAAGACATTCTTGATATATTGATCGCAACACAAACATAAATCTAATGACACAGACAAATGTGTAAAAAAAAAAAAAAAAAAGTCAACAAAATGTTCAAATCCTTTCTGACAAGAAAAATATTATGCTTAAAGTATGTGGTTATAGTACCCAGCTGTATATCCCTGTATTGTTCACTAGCTCGTTGCCTCTATCGTTATTTGCTTTTTTTTTAGTTTGTTTTCCTTCCTAACGGATCAGCTCTGCCCATGGATCAGGGCGTGTTCTCCTCCAATCGCAGAGTCACCTGACAGGATATGATGAGGAAGCGCCACCCGCCTCCTTTTTCCCTCCGTGATCGCTCTAAATGTCTCACACTTGTCACATTCTACAGTCTAAAAGTGTCCCGGATGAGGCAAGAGATTACGCAAGACGGTATTTATAATTTCAAACACGATGCGTGACGTAGTGCGAGAGATCCAGACGTCGGGCGACCTCAAAGAAGACGAGAGAAGGAGGAGGAGTCAGGAGAAGGAGGAGGAGTCAGGAGGAGCAAGTGTGTGGTGACCAAACAAAATGTCAGTCTTTAAGCACGAGGCGATCGTTCCGTCTTTCTCTGAGTGATGTGGGGGGGGGGGGGGGGGACAAGGGGGGTTGGCAAAGGCAAGGAGAGTAAGGGAGGAAGGGAGGAGGGCGGGGCTTCAGAGATAGTAAGACAACTTCCCAGTCTGGACCCTGAACTTCCTTGGTGTGGATGGACTTGGATTTTGGGGGGGGGGGGGGGGGGGGGGGCAGGCAGCGGGGCACGTCGCTGTGTAGTGGACCCCGTGCCTTCATGAGGAACCCTGGTCTCCTTGGTGGTGGTGGTGGTGGTGGTGGTGGTGGTGGTGGTTGGTGGTGGTGGTGTCGGTGATGGTGGTGGTTGGTGGTGGCGGCGGCGGTGGTCATGACCGTTGGTGTAGGATTAGATTAAGACAATAGTTTCCACCCTGGCGCGTTCCGACGGCTCGGGGGTCATTCGGGGGCCGCCGTTGGCCCTCCGAATGCTGCCCTCGCCGCGGGACAGCGCCGCATGCAGTCATGCCATCGCCGTGGGCGACTGGCTCATCTGCACCCGCATGGTCTGGATGTTGCTGAGGATCTTCTTCTGGTGGCCGGCCAGGGTCACTCCTATCCTCAGCAGGTCCCTGCGGCAGGAGATTCAAGGAGAGAGAGCCAAGTGTTACCGGAATAATACCGTACGGAGGGTTATATTTATCCTTGTTTGGATTGTATCCACATCTTTATTCATTTATTTCGTTAAATGATTCATTTCTTCAATTCGTTTTCTCCCATTCTGCTGTTGTGGCAACAAAATGTCCCCTTTGGGTGTTTATAAAGCATTTACTTACTTATGGACTAAGAACCTAGTTTTTGTGCTTTCAGATAACCTTCTGTATTTTAAGAAGGCAAATAGATAGTGACTATTTATGTAAAGGGTTTAACGCAAAGCTGTGTTAAATACAGATATGTTCTGTACTAACCACTTAGTTGAAGTAGAGAAGCAGCTTTGGTTCCACAAAACTTTTTTGGATTACAAAAAAAGGCGTTTGCATGTTTGTTTGTTGAATTGGAGCAGGAAATGACTTTCGGAAAAAGAAGAAAAGTGGCCCTTTGAAGTGAACTCACTCAGAGGTAATTTGCGCCACCAGCTGCAAGGAGGTGAAGCCTGAGTTGAGGAAGTTGTCCCGGTACTGGCTCATCTTGATGGCAGCCAGCCAGTCCTCCACTGAGCTGAACGTGTTGAAGTCTGGTATGGAGCGGTCCAACAGTGGCTGGGAAGGCCTGGAGAGAGCGAGAGAGAGAGAGAGAGACACCAGAGCATAGAGAGAGATAGGAGGGGAATGAGAGAGAGAGAGAGAGAGAGATGGAGGGTGAACGAAAAAGAGATTAACAAAGAGGATGAGAGAAATAAAGGGATGAGTGGAGGAAGGGTGTGTGGCTGTGTTGCAATAATTATTCGGAGTGTGGGTGCGATGTGGCACACAGGATTTGAGACACAGTGTGAGACTTTGAGAGACGGCAAGACAAAGCTTACACAGGGTTTAAACAAACAATTCGGAAACAAGTTCAGATTGGATTCAAAGTAAATTAAACAAAACATTTGCAGTACAACACATGATGCTGCGAAAAAAACGGGTCTGCATGTGCACATTTCAGTCCGTCAAATCCCAAAATCGAGAAAACAGTAAATCCAGCTGCATCAATAATTGCGTATGTTCTGATTTGTCAGTTAGATATGTATGTGACTTTAAAGTGTGCATGTTTTTCCAAGGGCAGTGTATTACTCCACACATATATTACATTGTGTGTCTTTACCCGAGCATATGTGTGAGCATGTTTTGCGCAGCCTCAGCGATCTTTGCCTTTTGTTTGTGTGTGTGTGTGTGTGTGTGTGTGTGTGTGTGTGTGTGTGTGTGTGTGCGCGTGTGCGCCTAAGTGCGTGCGCGTGCGTGTGTGTATTTAAAACTCACACTGCAGGGATGTTGGCCATGGCCTTGAGGCTGGCGGGGTTGCGGATCATCTTGTCCAGGGTGCTCACGATGTCGGTGAAGCGGGGCCGGGCGTTGCGGTCTTTCTGCCAGCAGTCGAGCATCAGCTGGTGCAGGGCACTGGGGCAGTCCATGGGCGGGGGCAGGCGATAGTCCTGCTCAATGGCGTTGATCACCTGGGGGGGGGGGCAACACTTGAGGTTATTCATGGAGAACGCTGAAGTTCTTTTGTGCTTTTTCTTCCCCAAAAAAATGTTCTGAAAATATCTTAACTGTGTTTGGTGTTTGTCCCAGACTATCCTTATTTACCATCTTGAGCTATTGATACTTTTCATTTTTATGTTTGTATGTTATAAACACTGAAAACGTTCTAGAACATTTAAATTAAACCAAATGATTACGTTTTAGTTCTTGAAGATCTTGAAGATTTCCATGCAAATGACGGTCTGTTAAATCACTAATACTGGATAAGGAAACACAATGAGGATTGAGCCTTCAGCCCACTGATGAAACCCCTTGAATTTGCAATATTATGAAATGTGTCTCGCTGGCGACACGGTCGTATCCCTGGGAACAATTACCGCTTATTGCCAAAGGGGTCGCCAAAGAGAACGAAACAGACATCTTTGCGATTGCCACTTTAAAGACTGGACGTGAGCCATAAGATGCTTCCAAACAAAATGCAATCTATTGTACCCTGAGCTACAGGTCCCATTGTATGCAGCCTAAATGAGTTAGTCAGGTCGATTTGTATGGGGGGGTTTTAGCAGTGCCTCAGTAATTGATGACACCTATTCTGTTACCTTGACATGCTAAACTCTGTCTCCCTTTCCTCTCTCTTTCACACACACACAAAAAATCACACGCAAACACACACACACACACACACACACACACACACACACACACACACAGTTCAATCACACGCGCACACACACAAAAACAAAAGCACACTCAGAGAATAACGCACATACACACACACACACACACACACAGCTTGGGCCCCCATAGAAAGCTTACGTAATCACACACACACACACACACACACACACACCCTCACACACACACACACACACACACACACACATACACACACACACATACACATACACACACACACACACACACACATACACTGTGAGGACAATTAGCTCTGGGCCTGACGTGCCCTTCCTCTCTTAACTCCAGCCAATCATGCGTCAATTGGAGAGACAGTAGCGGAGGAGCAGAGGGGACTAGGGGACGAGGCAGTGGAGAGGAGGGATGAAGAGAGGAGGGAGGGAGGGAGGGAGGGAGGGGGAGGGAGGGAGGGACAGAGCCAGTGTCACTCTGAAGAGCTGCCTGGGGAAGTGGGGGGAGGGGCGGGTTGTGGGGCAGTGCGGGGGCCCGTTGCATATAATTAAGACTGTGGAATATGACCACTTGACACATGTCTTAGAGGGGAGCGTGCCAGCCTCCGATTAGGGGAGGGAACCTCGAAGCAGGACGGTAGCACTGACGGTCTTGCTGTCTCTTCGTGTTTTGTGCAGATAACGGCTGGCTGGCAGCCCAGCCTCGATGCTGTCTCTTCCTCGTCTTCTTCTTCTTCTTCTTCTTCTTCTTGGTCTTCCATGCGGGCCTCAATGATAGCTTCGTGGTGTGGGGGCGGAGGAGGAGCAGGAGGAGCAGGAGGAGGAGGAACTCCCGGCTCTAAGGATACTCCAGACGTTGGCCAGGCTGTAGTTTGGTTTACCTTAACATAAGCTGCACGCCTGCGTGGGCGGCCAGCCACACTCAGAGTGGAAGTTATTTTTAAAGTGCTCCATAAGTAACGTTATCTCCGAGTAGAAACGTGTTCATCCCACTTATTCTATCTCTGTCTCTCTCTCCGAGTACAGAACTTTTTAAGAGATAAG
>NW_028177242.1:0-7836 GCF_964030765.1 Micromesistius poutassou
GGTCCCCACACTGTACTCCCCACAGGAGCATAGTCTGGTCTGGGGGTTGCCTTTTTTTTCCCCCCTCCCCTCTCCTCATGTTGTTATGCTGTTTTTTCTTTTTTTCCCTCAAGTTGGCGCCGTCCATGGCTGCCACGACGCACTCGAACGTCAAGACAAATTCCTACTATGTTCTGCATAATTGGCCAATAAAACTATTCTGATCTGATTCTGATTCTGATTCTGTGCTCACACTAGGGCGATCTCAACTTTGGCCTGAGTACGGTTGCCTCTTGTACATATAGGCTGCGTATCCGTGTGCGTGCGCGCGTGCGTGTGTGTTGGCTCATTAGCTGTCTGTACCGTGGCTGAGCACACACACACACTCTCCGAAGTGTACTGAGTTGGCCCGGGCAATAAAACAAGAAATTAGTGTATCGTGATAGACTTTTGATCAATATCAGTATAAAACTTCAACTTTGTTCAATATATATATCGATATGAGACCGGACCACCGAATCTAGCAGCTGGGTTTGTTACACAAACACGGTTCTGTACTTATCTACAATATTTGAGTGTTTTTCATCGTCGTGTCGACATTGGAGTATTTATCAATGAAGAACAGTGGAAGGTCGTATTAAGTGTTAAACAGAAGTGTTTAAATCCAGCATAGGAATTCCTTTTAGTCTTTTTAGGTCATTAAAATGATCAATAGTTATTGATATCGATCAATATATCGTTAGATGTGTCTCTCAGCCACACCGCCCCGGGCCTAGTACTGAGGCTGACACTGAGTTGAGCTGTACTGGAGTACGGACGGCGGCGTGCTCACAACCGGCCGCCAAACCATCCAGACTTTAGGCGGGGGGGCGAGCGTATGAGTGCAGTGTGAGAAACGCCCTAAAACGCCCGCCCTCACACGGCCCAGTGTGAACAAACCGCACAGATCCGTCCTCACTCTCAGAGCGGTGTGAACCGGGACCCCCGTTCTGAACCTGGTCCCCCGGATCCATCCGGTGCAACGCGTCGGCGGCTCTTTGTGGTCATGTGACCACAATGTGATCAGGACCAGGCAGGACCTGAGCAGCGAGAGACCCGAGCGACGGACGACGACAACAACAACAACAACAACAGATCGATCAGGGGCTGTGATGTGACGGTAGTCATGGGAACCAGCAGGCAGGGAGGGGGTGGGGAGGGGGCAGCATGCTCCGCCCCACGTGGGGGCGATGACCTTGGGGGGGACGGTCAGACGATGTGAGAGTGAACCACAGGGGGGGGGGGAGAGGTGGTGAAGGAGAGAAGGTTAATACCCAGCAGGGGTAGCTCGGCGGCCCACGCGTCATGAGGGCACGGGGGCAGAGTGTCCCCTCCCTCTAGGCTCCAGAAGGCTATGTCACTCAGTAGCACCAGATCACAGTCTAGAAACACAGAGTACACAGCACCACCACCACCATCACCACCACCACCACCACCATCACCATCACCACCAGCACCACCTCCATCACCACCACCACCATCACCACCACACCCTCCTCCACTCTGGGCTGTCTAAGTCTAAGGCTGACACTCTCTTGTTTAGTTTAACTCCCAACGTTTATTTATTTGACAAAGGTCCATGTGCTTCCACAGACACAGAGAGCTCTACTCAATGCCTTCTCAAGCAGTATACAATTATTTTTTTCTTTTTTATTTATATTTTTTTTATTCTTTTTTTTTTTACAGAAATACAGATTGAAAAGATTGTTTGGTTGTCGTGAGGCAGGAAGATACAAAAATAGGAACTGCAATATCATACTAATAATATCATACTTGTCTCACAGACGGTTATGTTGTCGGTTCAAGCAAGGCCCCTAAAGCTGATAATAGCATAAATAATTGGTTCCATTGTGCATGAATGAGTACCCAGAGGTCTGTCCTAATGAGTTAACGGATATGCTCTAAAACCCTGTCAGTAACATACACATAGTATCCAGTGTTGTGCATGAACTAGTTCATTGAACAAGCATAATTTTTCTATGAACTTTGAACTGAACGTAACATATTTTTAACTAAAGAACTTGAACTAGTTCAGATTTTGTGACGTGCTGAATTGACGCTTGGGTCCAGATGACGTGTTTATTAAATAGAGTTACTGCCTTAGTTGTGATGAATGAAACAGGTGTACAAATAACATCCACAACAATCTGAGATTGTAGTGATGGGCAGCAGGTAATGGAGAGGATTCATTTAAAAAAGATAAGCACAGAATACTCACTCCAACAGTTTTTCTCTGGTTTCTAAAAAAACCTGTTAATGAACTGAACATGAACTAGTTCAAAACTGAACCGGTGTGAACTATGAGCATGAATTTATTAATTTTTCTTTTGTATGAACTGAACTTCGAACTGGTTCATGTGAAGTGTGAACTTGCACAACACTGATAGACACAGACACAGTCAGACCACAAGGGGAACCATTCCGAGAGCTGATCTGTTGTTGATATAGGAGAAATTTGTTAAGCAATATGCAGTCAACATCTTGCTCCAGTATGCTATATTAATTAAATAAGTGTGGAGAAACACTGAGCAACCAAAGAAATGCTCGAAATCCTCACGTGACGTGTATCTGATATATGTTCTTGGTATGTTGGAGCCATGGGCTGCACAGAATGGAACGCTTTGTGTAGGTTGGGCCTCAAGGAGGTCCAGGAAGAGCGGGAAAATAACGGAGGGTATCTCCAAATAAGGGAAGGATGCATGGGATGAGGTAACAACGTATGGATGATATACGGGCACAATGGGGCATTAAAAGCAGGGGCCAGAGAGTGGCTGGTCAGTTCTTTGTCAAACCAACTCAGGATTTTGTTGTTGCTTGTTCTCGAGTGATAATAAAATCTTTATCAACTCAAACCTTCGGCTTCCTCGATCTCTCTTAGTTTTTGTTTAGATGTTGTATTTTATCTACGACATCGAGACGCGTGACGTTTGTGAGACGGGGGCAGCGCAGCGCTGTGTGTGTGTGTGTGTGTGTGTGTGTGTGGGTGTGTGCGTTCCACCGCGTGTGTGTGTGTGTGTGTGTGTGTGTGTGTGTGTGTGACGTTCCACCGCGCTACCTCGCTCCGTGGGCAGGCCCACCCCGTTGGTCAGAACCGAGAGGTTGGGGCTGGACAGAAGGCTAGCGCTGGCCAGGTCCACCTTGGACGTCTGCACGCGGAACTGGTCCAGCTCGTGGGACAGCAGGCCGAACTGCTCGCTCTGACTGCGACATTTCTCCTCCAGGTCCCGTACCTTGGTCTGAGACACACGCACACAGACACGCACGCACACACACACACATACGCAGACGTCAACGTCAACCTCAGGCTGGACGGTTTTTTAATTATTATTATTATTATTATTATTAATGATTAGGCATAGCCATGTCTAAGATGTAGCCACGTGCAGCTCTTACATGATCTCTGAAAACATTGAAGTATCTCTACAATCTAGAAATACTTGATCTTGCAGAAACAATATTATATTGACAATATTATTATTTATGATATTATTTATCATAAATAATGATTTCTGAATTTCCAAATGGAAATAGCATAGCATAGTTTCCATTGTCCTTCACTAACAACACAATCTCAACCTTTATTTCCCAAAACTCACAGAGCTTGTGAAATAAGGTAAGGTAAAGGAGACTTAGGTCTCAAGTGCAAGACACACTCAGTATCGCCCTAGATGAATCAGAAACAAACAAACAGACGACGACAAAACAGTAAGTGTACAGGGGCTGGACGAGACGACACGGGGGGGGGAGAGAGGAATGGATTAAAGGTATTAAAGGGGTTCAATAGCTCCTGCACAGGGAAGCAGGGTTCAAAGTGTAACGTTTGCTGGCGTTAACCGAGGGTCAGAGTTCCTGTGTGAAGACAGAGCACTACGTAGGGTACGTCGGTGGGGTAGGCCCCCCTCAGGGGACTTTCTGTAGGCGACCGATTCTCACTTCCGGTTGCTGCGGTGAGTGTTTCCTGGCAGGGGCCGCCTGAACAACCATCGTTTCCTGTCAGCCCCTCACACCTACGTACGTACGCCCAGCCCCGGCGGGTTTCTGGTCCGCAAGCGCGGCTTATCTGATTGAACGGCGGTGAGCAGCTAGCGCAGGGGGGGGGAGGGGGAGAGAGAACAGTGTCTCTCTGACAGTTCAGCGGTCTGCTTTCATGCAGAAGAACGCTCTGGTGAGCAAGTCGGTAGATCGACGGATGTCGCGTCAGCTCACCGAGCAGCACATTGACGGCCCCTTATCTTGATGGTACCAGACGCAGCTCGGGTGAAGCGCCGCGAGCGTGCGACGCGATTTTGTAAACTAAAGCTGCACACTGTGACACGGTTTGAATTTTGATGACTCTCGTCTCATGTTGCCATGGTGCACGCGTCTCCGTCACACACACACTTGGCCGTTACAAAAATGTTACATCAGCTGGGTTTCCTGGAGTCAGAAGCGTATATATATATATATTTATATTTATGTGCGACGAGAAAACGATGGGAACTGCTCAGGGAATATTCCCCCCCCCGGTGGTAGCGATGGGTCGGGCCATGCAATCCGTGGCGTCACTCGCTGACTCCACACTGGACATTAACATTATTAACGTTGTGGTGTGGATATGGGGATGGGGATGGGGATGGGGGGCGGAGTGGGGGGGGGGGGCCCCGAGGGGGATTCTATCTGCAGGGGTCAGGGGTCAAGAGGAAGGCAGAGAAGGAGACGGAGTGTGGGGCTGGTACCTGCATGCAGTCCAGTGTACTCTGGCGAGCAGACGGATGAACACAACAGAACACACACACACACACACACACACAGATTTAGAAACACACCCCATGCTTAAATGAGAAAGAACAACTGCAGGAAGGAAGACGTGTTTAGTTAACAGAGAGAATACTTTGGTTCACAGGGTGGTGGAACTACGCGGGTGTATCGCGCGCGTCGAATGCCTACGGAGTTCATGTTTATCGTGATCACGTTTACTTAGCGCCCCCGGGGACTCGCTCTGTCTGTCTCTCTATTAGGCAACAGAGGCCAACTTCAGTGACGCCTTGGACTGTGGTAGTGTGGTAGAGAAGGGAAGAAAGAAAGAAAGAAAGAAAGAAAGAAAGGCAGAGGCAAAGAACAACACTCAGGCCAGGAGAGGGGAGAGAGAGAGGGTGCTTCGAGTGTGTGATCAAACCAGGAGTGACTATACCCTACCAGCTCCCTCCGCCACACAAGCTGCTTCAACTCCTAAAACGAAGACCAACACGCGATTCAGCAAACGCAGCCCCGACCACAAAATGCATGAGCAAAAAATAAATGCAGTCGGTTCCTGTAGGTCACAAAGCAGTTGAGAAAACAGACTCTTTTTTTTTTTTTATTATGTATCTGGTGGTAAATCTGTTGTTTGTAGAGGATAATGTGTAATCATATGAACCCCTGTGTAATATGTATTTATCTGAGCAGTATGCGCAGCGCAAACGTAAGCAGGAAAACAAGCGAGGCGCCTTGATGTGGTGGCGACGAAAGCCATCTGCTGAAACCGTCACTTCACACGAGAGAGAACACACAAACGTTCTGCCACTTTCTCTAACGGCCGCAGTGCCAGGTGCTCGGATCAAAACAGCATTCAGTGTACTGCTGCACTACTAGTACTAGTACTAGTACTAGTACTAGTACTAGTACTAATGGGGAGTCTATTGTTTTGAGAGAGAGAGAGAGAGAGAATGAGAGAGAGAGAGAGATAGAGAGAATGAGAATGAGAGTGAGAGAGAGAATGAGAGAGAGAATGAGAGAGAGATAGAGATAGATAGAGAGGGAGGGAGAGAGAGAGAGAATGAGAGATAGAGAATGAGAATGAAAGAGAGAGAGAGGGAATGAGAGAGAGAGAGATAGAGATAGAGAGAGGGAGGGAGGGAGAGAGAGAGAGAATGAGAGAGAGAGAATGAGAGAGAGATAGAGATAGAGAATGAGAGAGGGAGGGAGGGAGAGAGAGAGAGAATGAGAGAGAGATAGAGATAGAGAGCGAGAGAATGAGAGAGAGAGAATGAGAGAGAGAGAGAGAGAGAGGAATATATATATTTGTATATATTTTATATATAATCCCCCCTGCTGGGAGGGATTCAGCATTCATGCACGTTTCGTGTCATGTCATCACGTAGGGTCATGTGGGGTGATTCGGGGGCCTGTCATGTGATGCGATGTGCAAATGTGATGTGTGAGGTGACTGCTGTGTATGCTATTCTCAGAGAGGTAGAGAGGCACTCGCTCTATATTTATCCGGTATAGATTGACAATAGTTAGAGTTTGATTAAGAGGGAGACAGAGAGAGAGAGAACAAGATAAATCTAGAACATGGCGTAGGTCTTGGACTTCAGTTTGAGGAGGCCACAATGAGGCAGCAGTATAGGAACCTACCTCCAGCATGTGCACCACCCCTTCATGCTCTCTCTTGGCGAATAACTGAGCCTGTAGGGGGGGGGAGAAGCAAACACAGCACACAGCAGCATTTGAGTCGTCACGAGGGCGTTTGAGGCGTTCAGGAGAACCTACGGTCGACGGTTGATGAGCATCACGCCGCCTGCCCCGTTGTGGAAAGGTGGCGGCAAAAAATAAAGAAGCCTCACAAATCCTACTACGCCGAGGCTGCCTCCTGCTGGGTAAACGCCGGCATTTCAGTTCAAGGAAATCCACCAAACATTGGCAAGGCAACGCCCGAGTTCAAGCATTGTCAAAAAAAACAAAAACCTCAACAGAAGTCTTTTTAAAAAGGTTTTTAAATCAGAACGCAAGGTTAGGTCAAAAGGGGCTAGAGTTAAACCATGGTTATGCTTATGGGACAAAACCGCTGGTCTGGAATACTTTACTGGTACCAATTAGTTTTTATTGCTATTCACTTTTGCAGGAGATGCTTCAAACCAAAGCGTCTTCAGATTTACGTCGGAAATAAGCAGGCTCATAGGCTCATTGGCTCATTGACGTCGGTAATGAGCAGGCTCATTACCGACGTCAATGAGCCAATGAGCCTATGAGCCTGCTCATTACTGACGTGAATCTGATCCTCCCCCCAGTGGTACGATGGACCCCCCTCCCCCCTGCCCTCCCTCCCTCCCCCCCACTGGTGGTACGATGGACCCCCCTCCCTCCCTCCCCCCTGCCCTCCCTCCCTCCCCCCCACTGGTGGTACGATGGACCCCCCTCCCTCCCTCCCCCCCGCAGCCCTCCCTCCCCTCCCCCGGTGGTACGATGGACCCCCCTCCCTCCCTCCCCCCCCCCCCGGTGGTACGATGGACCCCCCTCCCTCCCTCCCCTCCCCCCAGTGGTACGATGGACCCCCCTCCCTCCCTCCCTCCCCCTCCCTCCCTCCCTCCCCCTCCCCGGTGGTACGATGTACCCCCCCCCCTCCCCGCTGCCCGCTCACCCGCTGCAACCGTTTGATCTCATCCTGTTTGAACTTGAGGATTGCCAGGGCCTGCTCATGTTCCAATTCCAGCTGCTGTCTTCGCTCGGCGACCTCTCGCATATGCTGCAGGACGACAACACAGGAAGACGCCTCAGCGTTAGAGATCCACACTCGATGATCGATCGGTTCCTGGAGATGATGATGATGAGGGGACACGACGACGACGACGACGACAAAGGGTTATTGGACGGCGGGCTCTCTCTTTGCGCTTTGGTTTACCTTTAGGACCTGCTCTAGGTTCTCCAGTTTGGCACGGAGTCTCTGGTTCTCCTCGAGAACTGAATTGCGTTGAGCGGTCACTTCCGAGAGGTCTTCCCTCAAGTCCTCATTCTCAGCCCGAGTCTGCAGCAGAAAACAGAGGATTCAGAGATTCAGAACACGCAGCAGAGGGCAGAGGG
>NW_028177241.1:5000-10229 GCF_964030765.1 Micromesistius poutassou
GTATGTGTTGGGTGGGATCACACACACATGCACACATGTTGCATATAGAAACACACACACACACACACACACACACACACACACACACACACACACACACACACACACACACACACACACACACACCTCAAGCAAATATGTGCACACACAAACACACACAGCAGTATACTCATGCAAGACACACACACACACACACACACACACACACACACACATATATAATGTGGATGACAGAGCGGGTGGGGGTCAACTGTGGTCGGGGGTCATCAGCAAATGGCTGTTTAACTATAAACACATCATGTGACCTCAGCAGACCACGCAGCGCTGAAAGACGTTACCCACGGCAACCTGTCACCCCAGGGTGTGGGTGACACATGGGGGTCCTGCTGGCCCCTCACACACACACACAATCGCACACACACACAAACGGGCCCCCCCACGCGAAGAAGTCCACCCCTGGCTGGGGTATCTCTTTGTTTATTGTGTGTGTCTGTGTGCGTGTGTGTGACACATCTGTGTGTGTCTGAGGGGAACATCTGTGTGGGTAAAGTGGGGTTTACTTGGTTGTAGTCGAGTATTGTTCTTCATAGCATCGAGCTCCCAGTCTGATCTGTGTCCACATTTACAGTCGCATCGCAGCACCCGAAAGAGACTCGCGGGGGGGGGGAAACTACAAATGACTACAAAACGGCGAACAATTCGTCCCAAGGCGACCGTGTTTCTAGAAACCGGCAAGGTCTTTCTTGGCGGAGTCCTCCAGCATAATGCCTCCATCTCCATCCAATCAACAAGCGCTTTCTGTTGACGACGGTCTTGAAGAGAGAGCTGATGGCTTCATAGAGCTGAGCAATCACATGTCACCTCACATGAGGAGAAGGAGAAGGCTGTGAAATGAAGGCTTGCTGTTTTCCTGTCCTTGAAGCACAGTTTCACTCTGTAAGGGGTTTGTTAGGGAGTAATCACACACAAGTCCTTTAGTTTAGTTCGCTCGCTTTGGTCCTGACCACAATGTTTCTTTTTTTGGTTTGCTGCGGTTCCTTTTCACATTGCAATTTTCGCAACAGTCCCAGCATTTTGTCAACAAACCCACATGTGTGCAAAGATCGTTCAATCATTGGACAAAAAGGTCTGGGGTGGGTTAAAGCGGTAAATCAAAAAAAGGGGGAGAAAGTGCCGGTGAAAGTAAACAGTCATGGATATCCAGTGTGATGTGCGTTGATCTTCTCCCTCAGCCTGGTGCGGAATGTGTTAAATGCATCTGCATTTTTATGTGTGTTTGCCAGCATACGTTTTATGTGGGCGTCTGCCCAAATATGCAATAGACATTCCGTCTCCTCTTTGCTCCATGTTGAGCTACGACTCATTTTCACCCGACAATGCGCTGCTCATCTTGGAGTTACCGCTAATCAAACAATAATTCCCATAATGCACCGCGGCTGAGTGGGTGCCTGTTACGTCCAAAGAGGCGCCTGATTTTTAGAACTGGATCGGACCGAGGTGCGTTCGCCTTCGCATCTCAGGCGAACCACACCAGGGCTCGTTTGGAAGCGGACCGATATCACCTCTCGGGCTGGGCCTCCGTCCGGCCGTTCGGTGCTCACACCAGCCCCAAAGGTCCGCAGCAAGGGTTGTTTTGGTTCAGTTCAAACCAAACAAGGCAGGTGTGAATACGCCCTGAGATTCTTTGAAAACTAAAATGTATTTGATACCGCCTAAGAGTGAAGAAAGTTCAAAATCCTAATATGGGCCAAACTCTCTGAGAGACTACACATTAACACACATACACTCATGTTGGCTACAATAGGGAGCTTAATGTTAAGCATTCTCTCTCTCTCTCTCTCTCTCTCTCTCTCTCTCACTGAAACCTTGGTGAAGTAAAGCATCCTAGTCCACTCCACTTGGAGTGTGTAACAGAGACTTTATGTAATATCTCCCTCCCCCTACTTCTCAGGAGCAGCTTAACATGAATGTAACACTGTCCATATTATATATATATATATATAAGTATTGTGTTATTGAGTTTCCCTGTGTGGGGGTCTGGTGTCTGGTGTGTAAGTGTGCAAGCTTAACTGAATGTCGACTTGTGCGAGAATGTTGATTTGTGACTGTTTATCCGTGTGTGTGTGTGTGTGTGTGTTCTATAAATCTCAGCATGACGCTGGAATTGCACAAATGTTTTATTCGAATGGCATTTAGCAAATAGCTTTGCCGTAACATAAATCTCCCATCCAAATTAAAAACAGCTGTACTTCAAGATTAAGCACAGCATTAATAATTCAACAGAAGAGAAAATATATGAATTTATGAAACCAAGATTACATTTTGACATGTATCTTGAATATAGATCAGCTAAACTCTGAACTGAAGTCGTTGATTGACGTGTATAAAATATTTAACCTTTGCATTTTTTGCTTTGAGTAAAAAAAAAAGAAAAAAGGCACTTGCGTGCAGTTGTGCGACCACAGTTTCCCTGAAGAAATACACAACGTCTGAGTAAGAAACAAGATTGATCTATAGAGAGTGCGATCTGTTACTTGTTCACTTGGAAAGAGGCAGTTTAAAAGAGGCTGATTGTGCCGATTCAAAATGCACAGGTTGCAAATGATAAGTGTACGCAGACTACAGCTGCGTGCTTTCATTCACAGGTCCTTGTGTCCAACGCTAAAATACTTTTTTTGACTTTCGTAGGGTTGACCTGCTGATCCCATTATTTTGACAGACTCAATCTGTATCTGGAGAGAGTTTCACAGGAGGTAGACTGTGTCAAGGACAGCAAGAAGTCAAAGAAAAAAGGCGAGTGGGATCACCCCAAAATATAATAATGTGTTTACCTTAAAACTCCAGATTGTCTGTTTCTTTCGGATAAATCGCAAACAGTAAACATTAATTTTTTTCTATACTTGCCGACCCCGCTTACCCCCTTTAGTTCAGATTCTTTCTCATTCAATTTGGATAATCACACAACATGGATAATCAACGAAAAGTCAAGCGCAAAGTACACAAGGTCCCAGTACATAAGGTCCCTGAAAAAGTTCTCTCCAGGCGACAGACCCACGCAGGTCGGCCCGACGTGGGCGGGGGTCAGGGGAGGCTGTCAGCCTAGGACCGGAGGAATGGACCACGACCAGGTGACCAAAGCAAATACAATGCAACACAAATATATAATTATAGTGGGAGTATGATCCACTCACGATTTATGATGACACTAAGATTACGCTATGATTACGCTACGATAGGGATACCATGACAAAATGATTTTGATACAAAACTAAATGTACCACAAAACAGAAAAAAAACTGAAAAAAACGACACAAATCATGCTTATGCATTCCACATAAAAATACAGTACTGTACAACACATCACACGTCGCTGGCTTCCAGATGTGTCTCACTTGGCTGTCCAAGGCCTCGATGTCACCAGATGTGCAGAGGGATTTTCAGATAAATAAGAAGGCTTTAATGAGTACTACATCTGGCAGGGCTCTGGTCGGTAATGATACGTAGGACTTGTTGTGTCGTTCGCTGCATTGGTTCATTCTCATTGGCTTGTTTTAGATTGTGTGTTGCACAGATGCAACAAAAAAAAAATGTGGCTCACTTTTTTTTGCCAATTATGCATTAAATAAAGCTGTGTTCGTGCTTAATCAATGTCTCATTTTTGCAACATTAATGGTTACGTGATGTATTTGTTTAGTGACTTACAGAACTAGAAGTTCTGTTCCACATCGTAGACTGAACAAAGTTCAATGGAGTCAAGTGAAAAGAAAATCTCATTGCACTGATTTAAAAGAGCTGTAGTACGGAGAACTCAAACGGTTAGAAACCAACCACCTCTACATCACCTCAGCGTGTGACTGCCGTGGAGCCTGTCGCTGCGCCGGGCAGCGGCGGTGGGAAGTGAGTTAGCGGCTGAGAGCAGTGAAAAGCGTTTCCTTTCTGTAAAGCTCTCTCGGTGGATGACAACCTGTGATAAGGTTATGTAAACAGCAGGGAATATCCGCTGCAGAGCTACTGAAAACACCCCAAACGACCTGAGGAACACACACACACAGGCACGCACGCACGCACGCACACACACACACACACACACACACACACACACACACACACACACACACACACACACACACACACACACACACACACACACACACACACACACACACGCACACACCCGGAAACAGCCACACATACCAACACATGCACACTGACGCCCAGGTGCACACCGACAAATGCACCCACACCGGAAACTACATCTACTCAGCGCACCTACCCACACACACACACACACACACACACACACACACACACACACACACACACACACACGCACTTCCATGCACACACACCTAACCTCAGAGCCCAAAGGCGGTGCGCCCCAGACGTCACCACCGGCATGGGTGGTGCTCTATGAGGGCCACGCACCACCTGCAGGGTGGTGTGCGGTTCTGTAACCAGGACCAGCCGGTCCCCAGCAGAACCGCTCCATCAGGGGTGGAGGAGGAGGGTAGGGTGGAGCTGGTGGCTCCATCAGGGGTGGAGGAGGGGAGGTGTGTTTAACGAGTATTGTTATTCCTGGTACTGTTATTGTTGTATTCGTTTTTTTGAATGTCGGTTGGTTTCTGAGTGCTGCAGTCAGTGGTGGGTAGAAAGTCATACAGAGGAAGTGAGGTGTGTGTGTGTGAGTGTGAGTGTATGTGTCTGTCTGTCTGTGTGCCTGTCTGTCTGTTGTTTCCTTCTCCTCCGTCCTCCTCTCCTCTCCCCTCTCCTCTACTCTCCCCTCCTCTCCTCTCCTCTCCCCTCCTCTCCTCTCCTGTCCTCTCCTCCCCTCTCTTCTCCTCTCCTCCCCTCTCTTCTCCTCCCCTCTCCTCTCTTCTCCTCTCCTCTCCTCTCCTCTCCTCCCCTCTCTTCTCCTCCCCTCTCCTCTCCTCTCCTCCTCTCTTCTCCTCCCCTCTCCCCTCCTCTCCCCTCCCCTCCCCTCCTCTCCTCTCCTCCCCTCCCCTCTTCTCCTCCCCTCTCTTCTCCTCTCCTCTCCTCTCCCTCCTCTCTCCGGTCCTCTGAGAATCCCAGTGAGTCAGAAGAAGGTGACTTCTAGAAGAGAGAGAATCACACACAGAATGAATAGGAGCTGGGGGGGGGGGGGGGGGGGGGTGGGGGTGGGGGAGGGGGTTTGTTTTTTTAGCTTTCCAGGATAGGAAGTGAGAGTCGAGGGGGTGGGGGGGGGGGGTA
>NW_028177240.1:0-7846 GCF_964030765.1 Micromesistius poutassou
CGGCTCCGATCGGCGGGTTGGCCGACGCCAGAAGCCGACGTAAGTCTCGTCATTGGTGGGATGGGACGATCTGGTGCGGTACCAAACTCTGTTTACAGGTGAGGCCTTGGTGTTGTTGTTTTTTGTTGTCAACCCAGCGGTTGTAGGACGTGAGGTGATGTCCCCGCGTACCTTTAGACTTCTAACGAGATGCGAATGATCCAACGGTGGTGAGACGGACAGAGGCGACGCGCTCCTCAACCACCATCTCCACGACGACACAGAGTTGTGCTCTTTAGCTTTCCTTACTTGTCCACTATTGCTTTAAGAATTATTGATAACGTATCCAAAACGTTCATGACAGTAACAAAATTATCTTAAACCCATGAATAAAAAATAAATAATATCTTAAATTATTACAAACATAACGCGAAAATCCCCAAAAAATATAAATTAATCTTTTTGTTACCAGTCTTCCAGCTGATACACGGATAAATAAGCGGCACAATTAATATAATATGCTGTATCATGGGTAAACATGAAATATATCAAAATATGTCATTCTTTCCTCTAAAACAATATAAATAATAATGTGATTTGAAGATTAAGGCGATATAACTGAACTGTAAAAAAAATGAAAAAACAAAATTGAAAAAAAATATTGTAACAAAACAATACAAATAATTGATCATATCCAACAACAAGAAAAATATCTGAGGCCCAAATGTCGTGGAGCGGTTGATAAAACATCATCACCACGAGCATTGTGGGTAAACGTTATCTTGAATGGCTTGTAATGGCTGACAAGAACCTGTCCACATGGCTCCATTCCAAATCACGACTCTTGAAGATAGTGGCTGCTCCTGTGGCCGCATTCCCCCGTGGCGTCTCTTCCCCCCACCTTTAAACCTTTAGAAACACAAATCCTCTTCTCCCTAGTCTACGTGTCTGGTCCGTGTCCCGATGGCCTGTGTCAGGTCATGATGAACAGTGTTAGGTCTTGGATATAAAGTTCCATGCATTCCAAATTCCTCGATTTGTTTTCCACGATACACACTATACTTTAAAGACATGACGAGAAGGTTATGAAGAGAAGGGGGGGGGGGGGGGTAAAGAAAAGACCAGACGACGGGGTTGGCATTCAGAAGAGCGATGCAGGGCGGGGGGGCGGGGAGGAGGAGGAGGAGGAGGAGGAGGAGGTTCCATTCTGGAATGTAGAGACAGATCAAAGCTCAAAAGAAAGACACCTCGTCCGTGTCTCCGTCCCGTGAATCGTCGTACGCGCTCGTCCTCGCCGTGTCCAACAATCAGCGGTGAACACATGACGTCTTTAGTACCAGAAAAACCCGCCGTGGAATTCATTCCTCGCTCGGCTCTTTGAGAGGAGAGAGAGAGAGAGCGAGAGAGAGAGAGAGAGCGAGAGGAGGAGAGGGATGTCGCCGTCGTGGTTCTCGAGGCCCCAGTGCCTTCAGAAGGACCCCAGTGCCTTCAGAAGGACCCCAGTGCCTTCAGGAGGAGCCCAGTGCCTTCAGGAGGAGCCCAGTGCCCTCAGAAGGACCCCAGTGCCTTCAGAAGGACTCCCCGTGCGTCCTGCTTGTATCCCGCGTGGTAAACATCCGTGGAGCTGACGTGACGCTCCACCGTTCCGTTTGTTTCCCGGGGGGCCGGCTGGAGACCGGAGGAGGGCTCTGCTCCAGGGGGGGAAGACGAAAGACACACCGGACACGCAGGCTCCCATCCTGCGCTGTGTTGTTGTTGTTGTTCTGCTCTGGGGTGGCAGCAGCGCGGCTCCTAGGGGGGGGGGGGGGGGGGGGGGCTGACAGCGATCCAGAACATTCTTTGGCAAGAGAGGCTTGAAAGAGGGCGGAGTTGTGTCCCAGAAGATAGAGGTTGACCGGGGGTCCTGCTTCTGATCTGTGGGAGAAGAGACACAATTATTGTGCGTCGTTGCAAATGTTGCTTTTATATCCAAGAGTCTCTCTGTGCGCTGCACACAGACGTTGGAGCCTAACAAGTGCTTATATACACTGAGTGTAAAGGTATAAAGTCAAAGTGTCACTTGAGTCAAAGTGTTTAAGTTTCAGTATAGAATCAAATAGTCCAAAGTAAAGCCTTCACCGTTGCATGTTTTAGAGAATAAGATAGGATCGTTCACCAATAACTGGCTTAACTGGCCGACCAGACCCTTTTCTTATGGAATTGTATTACTGTTATGTTCCCTAATTGAGTGCATATCCATTTATTGAAGCTACACTGAACCCTCCTGTGCCAACTCGTATCGAGTCACACTTAAACACACAGTAGAACCTCTCTCCCGCAGCAAACTCACAGCGACAAGAGCACTAGGGCCACATACAATTCTAACCTCTTATATAAGGGACAGCATTCCCTCAAAACTGGTACAGCAGTACAGCAGCTGATTGCGTAATGAAGCAGTAAATACAAAACACAAGAGCTAATCATGCAAGACAGGAAAGTATCCCAGCTGCATTCATATAAACCAAATTCAAACTCGGCCAAGAATTCAGAAGAGAGAGAAAATGAGTAAACAATTTAGTTCATGATTCAACTCAATAATAGTCAAATCTCAGACACTTTCAAAATCCATGTACAGGTTTTCGTTTTGTATTCAAACCCTGTAGTAATCTCAATAAAGGTCAATATTTGGTTTGATACAGAAGAAGAAGACTTAGCTAGACTTAGCTTATTAGCTCCACTAGAAGAATATCTATCAGATTGATTTAATACTGGCACCTCTTCCACACATCAACAGAGCACTGTAACTCTAACAGAGATTGGTCATTTTGTGCAGCATTGACAAACCATTTCGCTCCCTTTGGTCATTTATCTGACAACACTGTAGCCTATGATGTACAAATGATGTACAAAAGATAAATCAAATTCTCACAATGAAAATCCATATTTCTTGTCAACCCCTAATATCCTCCTTCCATCTGAGTAACTTCGAGGTGTGCTAATGCCCCTGGGAAATCTGCAAAATAATGAAAATCTAGATGCTGAATTGCTAAATCTCTCAGCAGGGCAAATTGCATAACGTTGACGTCAATAAAAAATTGACTTTAAAAGTCACATATTAAAGTTGCACTTGGAAACATTGCAGAATCTTTGGTCGATATCATGCGATTTTTAACCCTGTTCACTTAGGCCTTTTCAATGCAGGTTCAAGTCAGACCAGAGCTCTATTCTGCAGCCTCTCTCATCACCTCAGGGTAACAGGCGTTTTGTAGACCTGTCAAAAGCCTTTGATAGTGTAGACCGCGAGATTCCTCTGTGGAATCATGTGCTTGTATTTTTTATGATGAAGACACAGTTTCATGCAGTCGCTGCTGTGCGGTTCTGCTTACGCTGTACAATTCACAAGTGGAATGTGCAGAAATGCAACTTATTTACCAGAAGCTTGTTATAAATGCTTTGAGTGCACTGGTCATTATTGAGAAAATAATTTAGATTAAGATGGGAATCATGGGACTACCATAGAGGAAGTTTCTCGACATAAATAACTCGGAATTTGGGTTGAAAACTAACTTTTTAAAAATAATGGAAATGTCAGAAAACAGAAGAATGACAGCTGTTTTTTTTCTCTCTCTCTCTGAGATATTACCTACGGTAACAGCTGTCACAACTCCTGTTTAAGAAGTCATCAAAGCTGACACTGACACAAGCTTTGACACACACACACACACACACACACACACACACACACACACACACACGCGCGCGCGCGGTGGGGGGTCTTCACTGTCAGTAACCCTGCAGTCATGCCACCAGCTACCGTCTGCGCCGCGCGGTTCAAACACTTCAGTGTGTCACCAGAGTGACATCACAATAAAAGAATGCAAATGGTGTGCAAATAGTCAGCGGCCCCCGTTCTGGGAGCACCAATCAGAGGGCATGTGTGTCAACTTGTTCCTAGTTCCCTTCTGTCCTTGTGTTCTCTGTAACAGAACTTTGACATTGATTCAGATTCAACATATTTTTAAAACGCCTCCGTTATGAATGAGAACAGTTCAGTGTGAAGGAGGCTGGTACTGACAGCGCTGTGCAGCCCACCGCAAACGGCACACCCAGCTCCGCCCAACTAATTCAAAGTGTGTCCCCCCCTCTGCAGCCCGTGGTGTCTCCCTCAGCCCCTCGGGGACCCCCCCACAGGGACCCCCACAGTGACCCCCCCGGGGACCCCCACAGGGACCCCCACAGGGACCCCCACAGTGACCCCCACAGTGACAGGGTGGAGGTGCCGATCAGCGCCCCGCTGGCCCTCAGACCTCCAGGCCCGCTGACCGGCAGGTCAGTAAGATGTAGAGCGGACAGGACGCCGTGTGGTTTATCTCTGTGTGTGTGTCTGAGTTCCTCCTCGTTAGGAAGCAGGAGATAACAGCCTCTCCTATCGGGGACCTCGCTGGGGGAGGCGGGACGGGGGGGGGGGAGGCGGGACGGGGGGGGGGGGGAGGCGGGACAGGGGGGGGGGGAGGCAGGACGGGGGGGGGGTGTGTGTTTGTAGAAAATTGTTTAGCAGCAGGAATATGGTGGCGCTAGTGGACGGACGGACGGCTTGTGAACGCAGGACGTGGTCCGTGACGGAAATGGATTCACTCCCTCTCTCTCTCTCTCTCGGTTTACAGTATTCAGAGGACTGTGTAGAACGGCGTGCTCTGAGGGACAGGTCCATCAGCCAGGGGGGAGCGTTCCCTTCAGGGTGGATCTGGGCTCAACACTTACTGTCTGGCCTGCCAGAGAGAGCAGGGGTTCTCTCTGCCGGCGTTTGCTCAGGCCTGGGACATGCAGTATCCTCTATGTGTAGAGGGGGGGGGGGAGGGGGGGGGGGTTCTCTTTGTTGGCTGCAAGAAAAAGACAGAGTTAAAACCCTTTTGTTGATTGTTCATTTTAATCGTTCATTAGAGAATGAATGATTAAAATGAATTTATTAAGCTGTAAATAAGACAAACACAGACCCAGGATCAGCTTAATCAAAGTCTGCAATGTGACGTGTGCACGCAGCTGAAGGAGTACGGGGGAGTGGGGCGGTGTGTGTGAAGGTAACGTAGAACATGATCTGGTAATATGAGAGTCGTCCCCTCCTGGTAACCCAAAGCTCCCAGTGACAAACAGGTCAGCCATGCAGTGGCAGGCGTTGACCCATAGGGGGCTGTTTGAGTCCATATATACGGACTGTGTCCCACATGTACGCAACATGAAACGACCGCTGAAGTGGACATGTGAGGAGGGTTATAGCACTACTGTAACCTACTTCATCATCTGATCTGAGATGAGTTGTTTCAGTGTCGGGTTCTCCTGGAGTAAGAAGCACTCACCAGTACGCTGTGTCCTCCCGCTGTCCTCTTGTACCTCCTCTGTCTCTATCTTCTCTCTCCCATAGTCTCTCTCTCTTGCTCTCTCTCTCCCTCTCATACACACGCACATACATACACACACACACACACACACACACACACACACACACACACACACACACACACACAGTCTCTCTCGCTAAACAAAAACTGGTATGAATTCCAAAAGGTTTTTCTGGTACGACTTCCTTTGTCCATTATTACACATATCTGGAGGAAAAGACACACACACACACACACACACACACACACACACACACACACACACACACACACACACACACACACACACACATTATGAGTCAGCTGTATAGACATAATGTTCGTGTCTAACTTATGTTCTTCTCTTTTCAGTGAGGGCTGACGCTGTGTCTGTCCAGTGTGCACCAAGGCATCACAGAGTGCACATTAGTGCTCATCAGAGTGAACATCAAACTAACACCCTGCTCACTCCCAGCCAGCAGTGGTGGAGAGACCAGCCCCCCTGCTGACAGAGACGACCCGTCTGTCTGACTCCTTTAGACAGACCCCGTCCTTCACAGTAACCAGCCTGTCCTTCAGTATTACAGTAACCAGCCTGTCCTCCTGTGTTACAGTAACAGAGTGAGGTTAAGGCGTGGTGGTGTGAACAGTCCTCCTGTGTTACAGTAACAGGGTGATGTTAAGGCGTGGTCCTCCTGTGTTACAGCAGAGCTTCTAGGGGGGAGATGCTACAACAGACCAGTGAGACGTGTTTCCTGTGTGGTCGTTGAGGTATTGTTCCCGGGGTTTGACTGAGCTCTGTGTGACGGACAGCGCTGGTGACGGGGTCAGGGGTTCCCATACGACGACGTACCTTCACCTCAGCACCTCAGCACCTCACCACATGGAGGAGAACTTCTTGCCGAAACCACTGAGGGCTGCAGAGGAAGAGAGAGGAGAGAGAGAGTGAGATCACCACCACGCTGCCCCCTTGTGTTCACTTCAACGTGTGACGTGGAAGTAGAGACAGCAGACGTCTCTGGGAAGACCAACGCCCCGTCTCTGAGTCACCATGTGGAAACGTGCTCAGAGCGCCGAGGACAGAGCGCCAAGGACAGAGCGGTGAGCACAGAGCGGTGAGGACAGAGAGCCGAGCACAGAGCGGTGAATCAGCTTAAGATGTAGGGTTCATGGTGTCAGTGGGGGCAGTGTAGATATAGTAAGATGTAGGGTGCATGGTGTCAGTGTACATATAGTAAGATGTAGGGTGCATGGTGTCAGTGTACATATAGTAAGACGTAGGGTGCATGGTGTCAGTGTACATATAGTAAGACGTAGGGTGCATGGTGTCAGTGTAGATATAGTAAGATGTAGGGTGCATGGTGTCAGTGTAGATATAGTAAGACGTAGGGTGCATGGTGTCAGTGTACATATAGTAAGACGTAGGGTGCATGGTGTCAGTGTAGATATAGTAAGATGTAGGGTGCATGGTGTCAGTGTAGATATAGTAAGATGTAGGGTGCATGGTGTCAGTGTAGATATAGTAAGATGTAGGGTGCATGGTGTCAGTGTACATATAGTAAGATGTAGGGTGCATGGTGTCAGTGTACATATAGTAAGATGTAGGGTGCATGGTGTCAGTGTAGATATAGTAAGATGTAGGGTGCATGGTGTCAGTGTACATATAGTAAGATGTAGGGTGCATGGTGTCAGTGTACATATAGTAAGATGTAGGGTGCATGGTGTCAGTGTAGATATAGTAAGATGTAGGGTGCATGGTGTCAGTGTAGATATAGTAAGATGTAGGGTGCATGGTGTCAGTGTACATATAGTAAGACGTAGGGTGCATGGTGTCAGTGTAGATATAGTAAGATGTAGGGTGCATGGTGTCAGTGTACATATAGTAAGATGTAGGGTGCATGGTGTCAGTGTACATATAGTAAGACGTAGGGTGCATGGTGTCAGTGTACATATAGTAAGACGTAGGGTGCATGGTGTCAGTGTACATATAGTAAGATGTAGGGTGCATGGTGTCAGTGTAGATATAGTAAGATGTAGGGTGCATGGTGTCAGTGTACATATAGTAAGATGTAGGGTGCATGGTGTCAGTGTAGATACAGTAAGATGTAGGGTGCATGGTGTCAGTGTACATATAGTAAGATGTAGGGTGCATGGTGTCAGTGTAGATATAGTAAGACGTAGGGTGCATGGTGTAGTCTAAGGCGTAGATGTAGCTGCGCGGTGTGGAGATGTAGGAGATGTAGGCCGTACCGTCCCCCAGTTTCCCCGCCTGCTCGGCGGCGTTCACGGGGAGGATCTTGGAGAGCATCCCCTCCCCGTCCACGCCGGGCTGGGGGGCCGCCGCACTGCCGATGCCCCCGGGTCGGGGGCCCGCTTTGGAGCCTGCAGGACACACACACACACACACACACATGCACACACACACACACACACGCACACACACACACACGCGCGCAATGCACACACAAGCACACCACGCATACGCACACACGCGCACACGCATGCACGCACGC
>NW_028177239.1:5000-12831 GCF_964030765.1 Micromesistius poutassou
TTGTCGGAGCGTGCCACCTCCAGCTCCAGACGCAGGGCGTCCCCCTGGGACGACACACACGCACGGGACGGGTTCAAAAGGGTGTGTGTGTGGGTGTGTTTGTGTATGTGTTTTTGTGTGTGTGTGTGTGTGTGAGTCTGTGGTGTTACGGGTAGCACGTGCAAACTGATGTTACTAGAGGACATTATTCGTAGTGCAATCACACTATTAAAGTTCCAATGGATGTCTCACAGAAGGGATTTGGGGTGAAGTATCCTGGATTACTGATTAGCCAAACCCAGAATGGTAAGTGAAGCATGCACGCGCAAACGCAACACTCAGACACACACACACACACACACACACACACACACACACACACACACACACACACACACACAGACAGATCTGCGCTAGTGGGTGGGGTGTGGTGGATATAATGATGGAATCCGGATTGAATTAGGATAAGGTAGGCACTAATGGAAAAAAATAAATGTTTTAACGTAGAGGAAAGGTATAATCTGATAGTATTATAGTGTCAGTCAGCGTTTGGGATGGGGTAACTAGGGTAACGTAAGGGGTGGAATAAATGAACATTAGAGAATTTGGTGGAACGGGAGAGGAAGTAGAGTTAGGAAATAAACGGATGCAAGGCCAGAAAGGGAGTAGGAGGTGATCTAGTAGTAGTTTCAGGACTACACTTGATATTACTGATATTTACTTACTTGAGTTAAATCATGGTACGTTCAGTAAAAAACTGTATTTAACTAACTTAAAATCATGGTACGTTAGATAAATACGAGTACCGAACGCAATATACACTGCAATATTTACCATTGAGTATTTAGGAATAAATACAGTCAAAGAGATATATCAAATAAGAGGGACAATAATGCAATAAGGGGAGTGTGTGTGTGTGTGTGTGTGAGTGTGAGTGTGAGTGTGTAAGAGAGCGAGAGAGCGAGAGAGAGAGAGAGAGAGAGAGAGAGAGAGATTGTCCAATTCCTTCCTTAAACTATTTCCCATTTCCAGAATTTGTATTCATACGAGACACTTATATATCCAAAACGGCCAACACTGACTTTGGATTCATGTCCTCAAGGAAGAGGTGAGGGCATGCACAGTTCACATCCTCTGGTAGGCCAACACCCTCACCACACTAGTACTGCTCCACTAGTCCCATCCCCTCAATTGACTTCCACAAGGACTCCCCCCACTAGGGTCAACAGGAGCACTTCAGGCCTATGCTCCACGCCGTTTTTACACTGGAATAAAAAAGAGCCTCATTTGGGAAAATAGAGCAGTACAGACTAAACATGAATAGCTTTTTGCCTACACATGCCTCAGCCTTGTGCAGGACTGTGTTAGACACACGCACACACATACACACACGCGCTCACACTGCCATAACCAAAGGACAACAACAATGGGGATCTAAAAGCATTGAAGAGCACGGATGGCAACAGCATACCGCGGGAAGGATAAAACTCGAGAGAGAGAGAGAGAGAGAGAGAGAGAGAGAGAGAGAGAGAGAGAGAGAGAGAGAGAGAGCGAGAGAGAGAGAAATGTCCTTCAGCATGGCGCTGAAAGGTGCTGGACATCGACTTTCAGCGGTATAAATAGAAGAGGTTCCCTTTTTAGTTTTTTCGTATTGGCACGTGTTTCTTTTGGCAGCGAGCTGTCAATCAGAGCAGTTTGAAGTAGTGTGTGAAGTGCGCTGAACTTTAATTTCCGCGTCATTGTCCAAAGAGAGTGCCGAATAAAACGGGAGAGTGTTAAAGGGAGAGAGCAGTAAGCGGCCGATGTAGAAACGTGGGAAGCAATGATAAAATGTCAAAGTGAAAAATTGGAATTATTATTGATTTTCCTCTATTCGCTTTGAAAGTTGCTGTTGAGTGATTAAGCTGACCATTTGTGGTGCTTCTGCATTTTACATACGCTTTCATTTCGTATTTAATGACGTTAAAGGTATTTGCTTGATGTATTGGATCACGAAGATCTGCGAGGGCCTTAATGACAAACCGTGGCCATTTGAGGAGGGGAATCAATGTTAATCAGGTGAATGTCGTCAGTGTAATAAATATTGCTAAAATATTTATTCGGTTGACTCTTTTTTGGACTTCATTGTATTTTCCCTTAATAAATGCACACCTTTCTATGTGAGTTAATTCGAATCTGGGTGACAATATTATTCCCCAATATCAATTATAAACATAAAACTGCCCAACTTCATTACCCTCAAAGACACACACACACACACACACACACACACACACACACGTATGCACACACAAGCACAGGCCTAAATACACACACACACACACACCCACCCACCCACCCACCCCCACACACACAGACACACACACACACGTATAAGCAGACCCACACACAGATTTTAACACGCACATAAAAACAGACCCACACACACACACACTTACACCCACATGCACACAGAGTCAAAGACAAAGAGACACACACACATACACCCAGGCTTTGGTCTATGAAGTGTTATAATGACAGTAATTACCTTTGGTTTCACAGTTACATCTCCCCTTCTCTCCCGCCGCCTGACTGGCTGCATGGCAGCCGGTCAGACGTGATGTAAATCACAGAGAAAAGCTGCTGTTGTGATTAGGACCAAATTACAGACCATCGCTTTGTTTCCACCACTGTCCGTGGAGAAAGAGCGAGAGAGAGAGAGAGAGAGAGAGAGAGAGAGAGAGAGAGTGAGGGAAGGGAAAATAAAAAAAAGAACCACCGGGATAATAAAACGCACAATTACATGTTTGGATTGAGTCCGGTGAGCCGGATTTCATTTTTAAACGACTACTGTTTTAATTTTATTTTTTAATGTTTCTAGGCTATAAATGGTGTAAGCAGTGGTTTTTGAGGAAGCATACGGCAGTCTCTGCCCAGTCATTTTCCAGAGAATATGAATCCTCACTCAAACAGATCCAGAGCCAGAGCGACATTTCAAAGTAAAAGTTCAACACTAAACCTAACTAATCAACGGCTAAAAAATAAAAAATAAACTTTGGGTGGTAAAGACAAGTCAAGGAGATGAGTGTTTGAGTATAAGTGTCTGTGTGTGAGTCTATGTGTGTGTGTGTGTGTGTGTGTGTGTGTGTGTGTGTGTGTGCGTGGGGGGGGAGGAGCTGTCATCCAAACCACTGTTGCCCCCTTAGCGGCGCACCCACTCCAGCTCATCAGAGCACATCCCCTCGTCAAATTAATGAACACATTTATTGTTAAACACGTTTTTATAAAACATTCATCCATTCTGTCTAATTAGAAGACCCAACAGGCCTTGCGGTCCTTAAATATGCACACTTATCACTCGCGGGGTCTGAATTAAAGATCCAGTCAGCGTGTGTGGGTGGAGGGGGGGGGGGGGGGGGGAGTGAGGGTAGCGAACGAAGGCCCCATAAGTGAGTCTTCTCACTCTGAGCTTAATGGCAATAATCATGGCTTGAGCCAACATTGTGCGTGTGTGTGGGTGTGTGTGTGTGTGTGTGTGTGTGTGTGTGTGCGTAGGTGTGTGTGCGCGTGTGTGTCTGTGCACGTTTACTGCACTGTGTTTGTGTGTGTCCTACAGACTCTCTCTCTCTCTCTGGTTCTCTAATGGTGGCGATGATATGTTCTCCATTAGACTAGCCAGTGGGCCACAGCCACATCTAGCATATTAATGACCCCAATGATGGCATTTTTAATTACCGTAGTCTGCTGCCTTCGACGCTTGACTCATTCCACAAAGTGCTGTCATTAGGTTGACTCCCCCTATGGATGCTGTGTGTGTGTGTGTGTGTGTGTGTGTGTGTGTGTGTGTGAATGCGTGTGCGCGTGTGTGTGTGTGTGTGTGTGTGTGTGTGTGTGTGTGTGTGTGTGTGTGTGTGTGTGTGTGTGTGTGTGTGTGTGTGTGCGGACCCCCTTGTTTATTAGCGAGGGGGCCAGTGGAAGGGGTACCATGCATATTGTATAAGGGCTTAATATGTCCAGGCACTATGTGACCTTTGACCTCCCCTGGTGGCAAAGCACGGAGGGTCCCCTGCTCTGGGCGTTGGTGTCATGTAGAGAAGGGGACCGTGCGCTGGTGTGGCCACATGTCGTGAAGCCAGTGCCGGCGCAGTGTGCAAGCCAGAGACACCCGCTGGGTCGAATCTCCCAGGGCGCTCCGTGTCAAGGCTACAAAGTGTTGTTAATGACATACATCTCAGTGGATGGTCACATCCCGTATAATCATCAGACATCAGAGACGCTGTGCATCGCCGTTGTATGCGGTGCTGCCTATGATCTTCTGAGGCATTGTTTCTATAGCTACGGTTGATAAGTGCATGCACAACCCCCCCCACCCTTCCCCCGTCCCCACACACACACACACACACACACGCACGCACACATGCACACATACTCAGGTGGATATTTAAGTACTGCCTGTCTTTCCTTTATTGTACGGAGCAAAGGTATCTGATAGGTCTTTCGTCTCTAGCATAACGATGCTAACACCACCTCCGCCGGTGGCGGGAGGATTAACATGCTTTCCTAGTGGACGCTTCCCTTTCATCTCCCCATTTGCAGCTAGATGACGGTTGTCTTGGCGACGAGGCCTGAACGAGACGAAGCAGGCAGGTGTCATACAGGATTTAAGTGTCAATAGTGTTTTGTGGTGGACAAATGCGTGGTCGGCCACAGTCATCTTTTACCCACTAAGTAAGTAACTCACAAGTCAGCTAGCTAACCAACTGACACAGAATTGAACATACCGGTTTTTTTTTTAGATCAATTATCTACGCACATGAATCCATCCTAAAGACCTCACCTATAGTCTTGTATTCATATCCTGCCTGTCCATCACAATTCCAATGTGGGGTTGTAGCCCTGTCGTGCAAATACACATATTTCCCATGAGCCTCTGCTCTCTGAAGGTCACTGCAGAGCACAACGAGGTGGTGAGGCGTTTCTGGGGACTGCAGCTTATATATATAAGTAAAAAAGAAAGAGTAAGTAAGAGAAACACACACATGCATGCAAGCACAACGGCACATAAACACATACAGAAACACTTTCATAGATAGGCCTATGTACATGTAGCATCTTTCATAATCCATGACATGGCATGGTAGGTATCTTCTACCTGAGACACCAAAAAACGATTCAAAAATACTCCTAATATTATGAAACAATGGTGTCCAGAAAAGATGTACGTCTGTATAGTTAATCTTAGACCAGAGCAAAGACCACTCTAAACATGTCTATACATTGCATGATATTCTTCTAAATATTCTATATTCTATATATATCGACACACAGGGATGCAACAACAATGATTGGCATCTTTATATACTTTATATACTTGTCGAATATTTGCGAATTGTACCTGCTCTTCATATTTCAGCTTGGGCTGATCAATGGAAAATCTAACTATTGTGGTTGACATTCTTTGAGAGGGAAGCAGGGCCTTCCATGTTATGTCTGGCAGGGCAGATCCCGCTAGCCATCTGAAGCAATCTGGTCGAATTGACCAGATTTCCAAGCGGATCTGTCTAATTTACTAGCTCTCTCTAGACAAGGACGGCTCCTTCAGGGGAACATGTTTTCGGCTTCAACAATATTTTTTTAGAATCGTCATCTACTATCATAATCCATTAGTCAAATGGTGGTGGATCATGCATATTTTTATGTGCAAACCTCCTTTGGTTTCTGCTAATACGCTTTTGCCTGTCTGTATCTTCCCTTTCTGGCAACCATTTTATCCTCTATTCACTTTCCTCTGCCCATCATCATGGCTTTCCCCCTCCAGAGAACAGCGTTTCCCAGGAGCCTTTGCATGCTGGAGGCTTTTTTTCTGCCCGCAGTGCCCTGAGTCCCTTATCTCTTGCCCCAACTGCCAGGATTCTCCCACAAATGAATACACACCCAGGGACACAAGAATACAAACGCACACACCAAACAACACAATGAACCATGCACACAAACACACAGGCGCACAGGCACTGACACATATGAGCGCACTAACAAAGACACACTGCCAAACACACATCCCCACTAGCACAAGTGTGCAGGTACTACATCAAAAAATACACACAAACATGGGCACAAACACAGACAGTCTCAGACACATGCATACACACACACACAAAACATCTGCTTAGAGTCAGTCACAGAAGATGCAGGAGCACATTAATGGTATGGTTTGTGCATAGGTAGTGATTAATTCAGTTAATTTCCCCCTGGTTTGAGACCAAAAAAAGGAAAAGGAGGGAAATGAGAAATGAGAGTGAAAGAAGGTAAGAGAGAGAGAGAGAGAGAGAGAGAGAGAGAGAGAGAGAGAGAGAGAGAGAGAGAGAGAGAGAGAAATAGATAACGGTCAGTTTTCGTTCTCAACTGTCTATCTCCTGTCTCAAATGAAGCACAGGATTGCTACCTAATGAGCTGTGTGTGATTGGGATGACACACACACACACACACACACACACACAGGGCCTTGTCCTCTCCATGTATAAGCTGACAGATAAGAGGAGCACTTCTCTAAATGAATGAGCTTCAACCATCCATCCACTCCTCTTCATCATTTCACCTGTGTGTGTGTGTGTGTGTGTGTGTGTGTGTGTGTGTGTGTGTGTGTGTGTGTGTGTGTGTGTGTGTGTGTGTGTCCTAATGACGGGATGTGGTGTTCTAGTTGTGACTTGTCGGATATGTTGGCCTTGCCAGAGGCTCAGTCAATACATACAGACAGACAAACACGGACATGCACACGTGTACCAGTTTTTATTCAATGTATGTCTTCATCCACAATGAAGCAAATAACGTTATTTAAGACTCATTGTTTTCAAATTTGAGTCAGGACACAAAATAACATGCTCCCCTTAAAGCACATATCTCTTTAGCAAAATGAAATACAAATTTTCCATTTGGAAGGGCTAACTTTCCTTCCAAGTCGGGGGAATACATTAGTTGTGCAGCAGTTCTGTTTATCTTTCCTGTCATTGCGATATGATTAATGAACATCTTTTTTTTTAAAGTGGAGCTCGTCAGGAAAACTCATGAAAGAAAGCCTTTATGTTGACTATCTAAAACAGTTACAACAGACATCTTGCCTGAACTAAATGTCAACGCGGTAAACACACTAATGAAGTTCATGTATTTATTTATTCATGTGTTTTCTGGACAGATGGGGTGTGGGGGGTGTGTGTGTGTGTGTGTGTGTGTGTGTGTGTGTGTGTGTGTGTGTGTGTGTGTGTGTGTGTGTGTGTGAGAGTGTGTGCACAGCAACAAACATAAGCCTCATGTTGACTGCGACTTTGATTAACACTGGACTCATGCAGAGAGGCAGCATCCACTGAAGTATGTGTGTGTGTGTGTGTGTGTGTGTGTGTGTGTGTGTGTGTGTGTGTGTGTTTCTGTGTGTCTGTCTGTGTTTGTGTCTAAGTATTTGGGATTTTAGGGATACAAGTGAAACTCAAGAACAAACTATTTGATTGGACTTTGACCAGCAGTTAACTTTACAACTAAGAATGTTTAGTCTGACGGAATCCAAACAAAAATACACAAAATAGAATCAGTTTTCCCTTTTTGATTAAATACAGACACACACACACACACACACGCACAAACAACTTCCACATACAAATCCACCATAAAAACACCCACAGACGGAAAGCCACACGACTCACTTTTTTTTTTGTGTATACTTGTGTATATCTCCCATTCATCCACATATAAAACACAAACACACACACACACAACACATGCATCCCCCCCCTCCCCCCCCCCCCCCCCCTCCCCCCCATACACACACACACAGTACAACAGCTAACCGCGGTTCAACTACTGAGCACAGAGGCAATTTGTAATA
>NW_028177238.1:0-7650 GCF_964030765.1 Micromesistius poutassou
CCCGCCTTCAAGTAGGTCAACGTTTGTCAATGGAGAAAGGCCAGACTCTCTGTGCAAGTGAAATGAAATGTACGACATTCTGGTAGGACCAGGCGAAGAAAACTCCCCAGTCGATACATCATTCGACGCACACTAGAGACACCTCATTTTATCGGCCTATCACAGATATATCAGAATCAGAAGCAGCTTTATTGGCCAAGTATGCACACACACAAGGAGTTTGACTCCGGCAGAAGTTGACTCTCTTTAAACAGGTAAGACGTAAACAAAATAGACACTACGCAACTTAAATATATAGACATAAATAAGGCTGCATACTAAAGTGCAAGGGGAGCAGTGACCACAGAAGATGTAGCAGTAGTTAAGGACAGTGAACTACTGTCGTGTTTGCCGATGTATTAACATCAGAAATGGTGTTAATTTATTAACGTAATCACCTCTTTAAAAAAACCTCTAGTGTGGAGGTAGAACCTCCACAGACCCGAGCACATCCACGTTAGAAACTCCCCCAAACACTAGCGGGCGTTACACCCAACCCGTCACTCACGTAGATGGCCTGGGGAGGGTTGAGGCCGCTGACGTCCACCAGGATGTCGTCGTACTTGTTGAAGTTGATGCCCGACGCGTAGTGGGCGAAGATGGTGTCCTCGTCCTCCGCCAGGGGCGGGGGGACGTACGTCACCCTCGGTCCTGGGGGGGGGGAGGAGGGAGGGAGGGAGGGAGGGAGGAAGGGGACGACATGGGGTCAGGGTGTGAGTGATGGATCTGTCGCGAACGAGACGGTTCTTTGTAAGAGAACGATGGGGAGTCGTCTCCCAGTTAATTTTATTTTTTGTTGTAAATGCAATGAAAACAAAAATCGGCTACAGCAATTTATTAATGTTAGAAAAAAAAAAATCTAATTTTTGCTTTTGAATACTTCGGTAGAAAGGATGTATTGAATAATTGAGGTGATGTACAGCCCTACACATGCGAATCATAAGTCAAAACGGGCTACATTCGCTGAATTATAAACAGGTATAAGTAGTAATAAGAAGTGCCGTTTTGGAGCCGAGAGAGCCGGCTCTTGTCGGTGAGCCGATCTAAATGATCCAGCTCACTAAAAAGAGCCGAACTTCCCATCACTACGAGGCGTGTCCATCACAGCCCAGTGGTGTGGTGGAGCGCGGTGAGAGACGTCCGCAGACTTACTTTCCTCCCCCTCGGTTGCGCCGTCACCGGTAGCTGAAACAAGAGAGGAACATGTGTTAATGTTTCAACGCGGAGCTCAGAAGGTCTAACTCCGAACTGGAACTCGGGGGCGTTTCAAGAGCTGTACCCCCAAAAGAAGTCAGGCATTGTGTGGCGAGGATTACGAGGATTACCAACTATAGATGGAGCAGCAATTGATGCTGGGTTTTGGCACTTAAAAGTAGTACTTGGCATTGTGTAGTCTTACCCTAGCTATCCGTGTCGTGTACGGGGAATGGGTTAACCTAGTGATGGTTAGTGCGTACGGGGAATGGGTTAACCTAGTGATGGTTAGTGCGTACGGGGAATGGGTTAACCTAGTGATGGTTAGTGTATACGGGGAATGGGTTAACCTAGTGATGGTTAGTGTATACGGGGGAATGGGTTAACCTAGTGAGGGTTAGTGTATACGGGGAATGGGTTAACCTAGTGATGGTTAGTGTATACGGGGAACGGGTTAACCTAGTGATGGTTAGTGTCTACGGGGAATGGGTTAACCTAGTGATGGTTAGTGCGTACGGGGAATGGGTTAACCTAGTGATGGTTAGAGCTTGGCACTTGGTTCTATGAACATCCTTACTGTACCCACAGAGATATATCGGTGTTCATCTTTCTTCTGACAAACTGACTTATTGTGAGTCTCTCTGGATAAAAGCGTCTGATAAATGCCCTGAACGTAAATGTAAATACAGAAACACCTGTGGTAATCAACGTATTGATTACATACGTACAATGTATCGATGACATGGAGGTATAGTCACCTTTAGAGAAGACCTCGTCGTCTTTCCCGCGATAACCTACAGGGATAAAAAAAAGGGTTAGGCAGGGAAATCAAACTACAGCCGGTTCTCCGTCAGTTCATGAGTGGTAGTTAGGACACTTTACCTCCACCTCCGCCTCCACCCCGGTCCTCTCCACCTAAAGAGAGACAAATTAGTATTAATCGAGGTATTATTAAATGGATTCTTAGTGTCATATGGGTAGAAGGAAGGAATAATCTGGGCTACAACCATCATGTAATCATCTGAGTTTTGGGGATTTTCCCAAAGGGTTATATATTGTTAAACTTATTTGACTAAATGACCGGGCAGAGTCCAAAGATATTCAAGGGGGAAGAAAAAAAATAACGCCTTAGATTACAGGTTAAAATAAATGATCCTGAACCCACACCTAACCTCTAACATTTATCGAAGAGACAAAATTAACTTAAAACACAACTATTTAAAATCAGTGCCAAACATTGGGGAGTTTTCTGTAGTCACCCAAAGCTAAAAATGTATTTACCAGCCCTACAAAAAAAAGAGAATACTATACAGACAGGAAAAGACGATTCAGTGTTCTGCGATGTCATTGGCTGTACCTCTGAACGAGCCCCGCCCCCCTCTTCTCCCAGAGCCACCGTCTTGACTTCCCTCACCATCTTCAAATTGAAAAAAAACAACACACATACAAGTTAAAAAACAACCAGAAGGCGAACTATCGACACAAACCTGACCGTGAAATGATTCAAACATACAGCCAGAATCGTTCCTGAAGCCTCTGCCGCCACCTGGTGGTTAAAAGAAGTACTGCAGTTTAGTTCTGGTTACCAAAGAGATTTAACAACTCATGTTTAAGTTACAAGACTTCTACAGAAAGCCCCATCATCATCATCACCTCTTCCTCCTCGACCGCCTCTGAAGCCTCCTCTTCCTCCGCCGTTCCAGGAGCTGCCCTCCGTATCTACGACGACAAAAACCACCCAGTAAGTCACCGGGAAGGACTGGGAGGCAATGACGAACCATCTCGTGGAAAAAACAACAACAACAACACGGTTTTAAACTCACCATTGTCGTTCTCGTCTCCACCTGTAGGAGACAAACGTAAATGTCTGCGAGTTATTTGATTATAACTAACTTATTGTAAGTGGCTTTGGATGAAAGCGTCTCTTAATGCCGTAAATGTAACAAACGCCTCTTAGGTTGTAGCTTGCATTAGCCGTCACACCCCCCCCCCCCCCCCCCCCCCCCCACACACACACACAATCTTAATTACGAGAACACAGACCTTTAAATCCTCCTCTTCCTCCGCCACCTTTGAAGAAACAAGAACAGTTTTAAACATTTTAGCTCAAATTAAGGCCCAGTCGTCCCATTTCTCTCCCCTTAACGAGAGCACTTTGCTCAGAGTGCCCTTAGCTGCAAGTCAGCTCCCGAGCTGGCTAGCGTTCAAGGGATGATTTTAAGGGGAAGAAACAGCACTCCCCCTTAGTGGGAACGCACAAAATCTAGGGTTAGGACTGAAGTCTAGGGTTAGGGCTGAAGTCTAGGGTTAGGGCTGAAGTCTAGAGTTAGGGCTGAAATCTAGAGTTAGGGCTGAAGTCTAGGGGAAGGGCTGAAGTCTAGGGGAAGGGGGAGAATTGGGACAGGGCCAAACTAAAGCAGAGGATATTCAATCACCGCTCCCCCCAGCCCCGAAAAAAACCCTCCTTTTATCGCCTGCTTGGAGAAATTATGTATTTACATTTTTACATTCAGTTTTAAACGTTACAGAGATCTTCTCACCATTGTGGTCTCCACTTCCACCACCTCCACTATTCCACGAGGACATCCCGTTAGAGACTAGAGGACATTAGACTTACGTTAATTAAATAAAAATATATCCAATATACACATCACCAAATACTAACGTCGATGAACTTACCTCCGTTTGATGTGGACGTGGTGGTCTTAGTATTCTGTGGACATCAAGACATTGACACGCGCGTTAATAATGCGCAATTAATAATTAATTGAGACTAAATCGATATCGGATCATTACCTCTTCGTCCCATTCGTCACTCATGATTCGCGATGGAGTTTTTCGGTATTTTCTAAAAAAAAGGGAGACATTGAGAGTAAAAGTGTTGGTAAAGTCCAGGGAGGGCAGAAACACAGACATGCGTTTAATATTTTAATGCCCAAAAAGTATGGGCCATTTACCGGCGATCTCTTCCAAGGTTATTAGGCCAATAAGTGTACCAAGGTAATTAAGTTATAACACGTTGGACCAATTAGTCAAAAGTATAAAGCTTCTTAGTAAATCACGGATTAAAGACGCCGTTACAAGGATGGCGGACCAGTTAGGATATCCAGAAGGAAATGTTTAAATCATTAAAAAATTAAAATTAACTGGGAAAACCGGAACCACCATTAACCCACGTGGGGGCGAAGGTAGCACGTGGGCCAATGTGGCGCTAGCTAGCAGCTAACAGCTAACAGCCGAGCACGAGCCGGTTAACGTTAGTTAGCGGCGGAAACGTAACGTTAACCAGGTTAATTAGTGTTAAAGTTTAGTTAAATAAAGACCGAGGACCCTTTAATGTGTGTTTGCTTGTTGGTTCAAATGCACGAAACGTTGCACGCCGGCTAACCAAACTGCAGCAAAACCGGAGGGAAATCGGGATTAAAGCGAATTTAAATATCGATATTCTACCGCAAAGGAAGTTTGAACATCAAGTTAAACGTTTTAAAACCGGATTGGTCGATTTAACTGGTCGGGATTTAACGTTATATCCGCGAAAAACGTCCCGAAGTTGTTCACCTTGAACCCGAACTCGAGGCGTGAGGAGCTAGCCTAGCCACCGTTAGCTCGCTAGTTAGCCCGATTTTTTATTTAACAATTCCAACTCCGTGCTTACATTTTATTTAGTTACTTTTTTTCATTTCCTTCACGATATATAGTAGTCGTTAAACTATAATTAAAGCGTTAAATAATTGATTAAATAATTAATTAATTGTAACCTTACGTTCTGGAGCTCGGTGAAGCGCGGCAGTCTTCTGCGCACCTGTTGGGTCGTGAGAGCGCGGGCACGTCGGCTGCGCGTGTGTATCAGGGGCCTGGCCGGCCCCTCGACCTGCGACAGGCTCTGACGGCTGTCAATCACCTGCTGGGTTTGCGTCCGCCAATCACGGGCGTTTCGTCGTGAAATATTATTCGCCAATAAAAAAGGTGTATTTTGTGTGGTTTCTTGCGTGTAACTAGTCAGGTAAAAATCGGATAACCTTTTTACAATTCAGTTCTGGGTATAAATGCATTTAAAATAATGCAGAATGATTTATTTTAGTCAAAAATAAGTATATATTTATAAAATATATATAGCATCAACTCTACACAAAATTATGTATTTATGTCGTTGGCTAGAGACATAATCTAACTTGTTAAGTTTAACCGATTTTAATAGCCCATAACCTATTTGAGCGACTTTAACATTAGCGTACCGTTAAGTTAGATGCCTTCCTAAGAAACACAAACCAAGGTCAATAACGTAAACGTTTTAATTTCAGAAAGAAAAACAATACTTTCACCCCCAAAAGGTACCCAGCATTAAAACACAAACCCACAAAAAAGACAACGCCATTCTTTCAGTTGGAATTTATTCTTGGTATTATTTCGTGTAATTCCATCAAAAAAAAAAAAAAAAAAGACCATCAGCCTCTAAACCAAACAGCAACAACGCAACGCAGTTTTCCCCCCCGAAAACAAGAGATCCTACGATTCTGCGTTGGATCTCCAGACAGTGGCACCCGAGGCCGGCTACTAATAAAGGTTATTGCTCTTCCTCTCGCGCTCTCTCTCTCTCTGACGGCCCTCACCAGAACTAGTACTATCAAAACCGTTCTAAAACAAAACCCTTTGACACCATTTGTCGCCCACCTCGACCCCTCTGGACCAGACCCAGGGTTTGGGCGATTTCTAAGTCGTTAGAATCGAGCCTCTAATAACTCCAGGGGTTACGACCCCTAAAACCCCTTCACAAGAAGACCACCCCCGCACCACCACCTCTCCCCCCCCCCCTACTCCCCTTTCTGAGCGGTGGTCTCCCCCCCCTCAAACTGGGACGTAAACCAATAAACAAAAACATGACAAATAAAAAGTAAATTCACAGGCGGCGGCGGCGACGGCGGTGCCCCCCCACGCATGCACCTTCCCCTCGTGGTCAGAGTCCTCCTGAATGTCCGGTCTCCCCCCCCCCCATACACTGGTTTCACTGGTTCCCACTGGGCGACACGGGGACAAGAACCAAACAAAACAAAAAAAAAGAAAAGTATGAACCCCTTTCAAAACAAACGGCTTCCCCCAAAAAGAAGAAAAAAAACAAATAGTCCAGATACGAGACAATTAAATCGGCTTTTTTCGGATCGTTAAAGACAGACAGACAAGACAGACAGACGGGTCAGAGAGACGCGTCCCCGTCAGGTCCGAGGACCTCCCTCCGTCGAGGCCAGAGTAGAGTCTGCTCGCGGCGGCGGCGGTGGCGATGGCGACAGCTGCGGAGGCTTTTGATTGGTCGCCGTCAAAACAAAACAAAACAAAACAAAAAAACAACAACACAGAAAGCCCCGGAGCGTGGGAGGAGCTTCTCTTCCTCTCGTGTCCGGCTGGCTCCGCCTCCCGTCCGTCCGTCCGTCTGGCCGAGATTCGCGTCAGGAAAGGGGGAGGGAGGGAGGGAGGGAGAAAGGGGGGAGGAGGGGGAAGGGTATAGCGCTGGGGGGTGGGAGGGTTGGTAGAGAGGGTGGGGGAGGCAACAATTGCGGTGAGGGGAGGGGAGGGGAGGGGGGAGAGGGTGAGTGTGTGTTTGTGTAGAAGTCCATTCACACAGAGTTCGTAGCGGGGAGGGAGGGAGGGAGGAAGGAAAGGGAGGGAGGGAGGATTCCCGGACTCTGGATGCTCTGACTTTACTTCACGTTAAAATGGGGGCGGTGGCGGCGGCGGCGGCGGTGGGGGGGGTTTGAGGGGGGAGGAGAAGGGGAGGAAGGGTGGAGGAGAAGGGGGAGGACTCAGGCGCTGCTGAGCAGGCTCTGTAGGGCTTTCGTCTGGGCCTCGTTGAGGGAGGAGATGCACTGCGTCCAGAGACCGCCCGACGTCTGGGGGGTGGGGGAGAGAGAGAGAGAGACACGGGGTTAGAACCAGCAACCACAGCGAAGGATAACGAGCTCGACCAAAATGGTTCATTATCAGTACCCTGGAAATCCAGAGTTCTCGCGAGAGTTTGAATTTGCTCAGCGAGTCACTCTGGGGACGAGTAATATACTCACTCCCCGATTCCCCTGGCCCAGAGCATTAACCAATCACATCGGTGTATCTGATGTAGGCAGGCCCCCCTGACCCAGAACATTAACCAATCACATCGGTGTATCTGATGTAGGCGGGCCCCCCTGGCCCAGAACATTAACCAATCACATCGGTGTATCTGATATAGGGCGGGGCCAAAAGCGTTGCTGTTTTATCGACCAGATACGGCAGAGTTACCTATTGGTTAGCTCCGCCCCCTAACAGGTGTGAGTACAGGTGAGACTAGCCCCGCCCCCTAACAGGTGTGAGTACAGGTGAGACTAGCCCCGCCCCCTAACAGGTGTGAGTACAGGTGAGACTAGCCCCTCTCCTTACAGGTGAGACTAG
>NW_028177237.1:0-1000 GCF_964030765.1 Micromesistius poutassou
TGATAGGCTGAGCCCTGTACCTGGAGCGTGGTGATAGGCTGAGCCCTGTACCTGGGCGTGGTGATAGGCTGAGCCCTGTACCTGGGCGTGGTGATAGGCTGAGCCCTGTACCTGGAGCGTGGTGATAGGCTGAGCCCTGTACCTGGAGCGTGGTGATAGGCTGAGCCCTGTACCTGGGCGTGGTGGCCGGCTGCAGTTCCTCAGAGGGCCTGCGGGGGCGCTGCTGCTCTGCGCCGCGGAGCTTGTAGCCGGGCGACTTCCTCTGGTGGGGGGGGGGGGGTGGCGGGGGGTGAGCCGGCAGCTGCATCACCACGGTGATGCAGGTGGCCCCGGGGGGCCCTGGGTAGAGGGGGCCCAGAACAGGTCACACCGGGGGGTCCAGGAGAACCGGGGAACAGGTTCCACTCAGGGAGTTTCATAGTTAGCACCAGGGGACGTTATTCACAACCTCCAGCCCAAACCGGTGTGTTTTCCTTTAATTAGTTTTAAAGCCAAGCGGCCTGACACCGAACGAGGAACGTTCATTTGGTTTACAGTCCGACACGGCGACCAGGAAGTCTGCACTAATGAGTTTTGTTTTGCTACACTTTCTTCATAATTGCGTACGTCGTCCGGCGTTATCCACCCCGTTCCACTGAGCAGTATAATTGGTATTGTTATTTGTATAATCTAATTAGCCAGCGTTGGAGGGGGGGCCACTCCAGACACTCGGTGATTCTTGCATCAGGCCTGCCGCTCCGCAGGTACAGCAGAACCCCCGGCTTTGAATGAACCCGTTGCCATGGCGCTGGCAAAGCCAATTAAAATATGTTTACCCGGCGACAGCGACGGATTAATCGCCCTCGCTTGAGAATTTGGTCCGACCTCATTAGCGAATAACGGAGAGGATTGTCTTTTTGTTTTGTCTCTCTTACCATATCGCCCCCCCCCTCCTCCTCCCATAATGATAAGAATAACAACCCATGAATTCTGACTACAACTCATTAGAGTCACCTTCCTC
>NW_028177236.1:0-14480 GCF_964030765.1 Micromesistius poutassou
CTGTTATGGCGTTTAAGCGGGAGAGGAGAGAGGAGGGGAAAAAAGAGAAACCTGGTGGTTTGTGCTGCGGCGATGCCAGTGTGTCAGATCCAGAGCCAGGCCATTGTGGGGAGATCCAAACACAATGGAACAGAGTCATCCCCATAGAAGAGGCGATGTCACGGACATGAAATGACTCGTCTCGATGGGCGGCCAATGCTCCGGCCGGCTGAAGGGCCCGTTGTGCCGAGGTACAATCAGGCCCTGAGGTGGAGAGTGAGACGACCAATCGGAGCCCATTGTCCTTTGTGTGACAAAATATTCTTTCTCTTTCTTTTTTCCTCCTTTTAGGAAATCCGCACAGAAGTCCAACGATAGGGGCTGAGGCACACATGATACGGGCAAACGTGGCCTTTGTTCGCCGCCTCTACAACGGAAATAAAAGGACGTCCACCGTGTCGTGTAACACATTATCCGCTGTGTGTGTGCGCCATACAGAAGAACACAACACTACCCCCCACATTTGAATTGACTATGTGACACAAAACGCGCACACAGTCGATCCAAATTTGGGGATTGTGATGCGTTTGTCTATAAGGAACACACACATTATCTGATGTGCGTGCGCCATACAGAAGAAAACGACACAATCCCCACATTTTAATGGGCGGCGTGTGTGCGTTTTGTGTCACATTAGGGACGCCTGCGGCGGCGCCTCAGGCCGGTAAGCGTCCGTTATCCATCACATTAATACCGCGTGTGTCACACTGAACGGACTAACCGTGATGGATTGTGCTTAGCGTCCCGCGGCAGACAATGCGGGAAAGGCGCGCGGCTCAGTGCGTCATTTACAAGCGGATGTTAATACGGCTCATCATCGCTGAGCCATTCCTCATGCCAACGTTCGAGAAGGCGAATCAGAAAGCACGTTTGATTAAATTGTCAATGGCATCAGATCAGAAATCCTCACCCAACCCCCGATGACAACAACAAATGGACGCCCCCGTCGTCACCCCCCTCCCCCCCTCCCCGTACCGGCGCCACTCGCCGCGGTTACCTGCTGATGTTTTCCTTTTAAAAAACAACCTCCACACCTTCGCGGGTGTTGGAGTTCAAAAATGAACTTTTTGGATTTAATCTCGTATAAGATCCACATATCGGACCAGGGAACCCAGTAGACCAGGGATGAGCCTCAGCACATCTTTCTGGATGTGCTTGTCTGAGCTCTGAGGGGAGCCTCTGTTCGCTTCCCTTTTCATAGAGAGACCATCACTCTCTCGACTCAGAAACACCGGCAGGATTCGTGGGCCGGGTTCTGGCGTCCACCGTCTCGCCGTGCCTTGTGTTCCCAGTAGGAGGAGCAGTGGGCGCGGCGTTTCTCGGTGTACTCCGTCGACCCGCGAGTCAAACCGCCATCAGTCACCGAGTCGACACGTCGCGCTACACAATCATTCTCACATCTCAGTGTGTTAGCTCTGTATATAGACACGCGGTGATACACTGGGCTACGGAGCCACAGGTGTCCGCCATGCACGTTACTGCATTATTTATAGTTTTCCCCTCCAAAAAAAAAAACAACTAAAAGCAGCAGTATGAAGCGTGGTTTATCACATGAGTGCTGATGGATTCCCAGGCCTCGCGTTTAGCTTCCTGTCGGGCGACACAAGACAAGCAGCGGCAGCCGTGACGCATCGGCGGAACGGTAATCTCACAACAAAATAGCGCTTTGCTGTTTGCTGCCGGTATCTATAACGCCCGCTGAGGTATGTTGTGTTTCCAGAGCCTCGTGTGGCAGGCTTTCCAAGGCCCCTCCATCAGCTCTGAATGACACAAACCACGGCCTTCGTCATCTGCAATGTTCTCCGCTCGCCAAACAACCTGATGTATGTGCAGGTCGAGCACCAAATCTCTCAAACAGATGCAGGGCCCGTTTCAGGTGGAATATCGGCACTTAATCTTTACTTAACCTTCACATGTTTCAGTAAAATAACAGGGACCCTCTTTAAAGGTACACTGTGTAATTTTTTCTAATTTTTAAATTTTATTTCGCATTCAAACAAATATGCTCTCTAGCACCTTGCATTTTCAAATGTGCGTTGCAACCTGTTGGAACTACAGCAGGCGGCATGTGTCAAGATTCAAGCAGCTATGACAACAACATGTTTTCAAACAACACTTCAAGTTTTGTTTGTTTTGTGATGAGGTACGTTATTTCAAACAAACTTCAAACTGCATTAAATCATTAGTGTGAGCATGTATGAGTAATTACTCCTCGAGCAAGAAAGTTAATTATGTTCTCATGTTTATATTGTTTATTTGTAACATTACTGTCGCAGTATAGCGACACTTGACACACGACAAATACAAATTTTTTTTTAGTAGGCTAGAGTTTATTGCTCTACTACAACGCATGAACTATGTGCTAATTAGTAATGAAACATTCTTTATCCGTTTATTTTTCGACGTCCGTGCATTGTCAGAGATCATCATCAGGCGATTCAACGCCGGTAGGGAGAGGAAGAGGGAGAGGACAGAGAGGCAGTGGATCGCTGGGAGCTAGGCGAGGAGGACGACGAGGAAGAGGAGGAGAACGAGAGTCACAACCACCACGACAAAGATGCCCGGCAGCTACAAGAGAAAATCTTGATAGGATTACGTAGTGCTTTTTGTCCCTCTCGGCAGTTCATCGTTTTTTATAGACTGGAAGGACATTGAAGCCTCCGTAGAGCTCCCCCGTCCTATGTAAATACAGATAAGTGATTCTTCGCTCAGGAGGATAAGTGAGATTGTTGGCAGAGATCATTTTACACCAATGAGGACTTATTTACGTTTATTTGAGGTAATAAATTACTTACTAATTACTTACTTACTAATAAAATACTACACAGTGTACCTTTAAGTGGCCTTGTCTAAGTTGTTGTACAGTTAACAGAGTGGAACAAAGTGTTATTCCCTTCCTCTTCAATAGACAAATGTACAATTGCCACAGAACCACATTGCCACGGCGTTTATGTGCTCGAGGGTTGACGTGGGTTCACTCCAAATGTTTCTACTCGCAAAGGGAAATCGGAATGACATTTTTACAGAGAAATAGTATGCATTTTCCCCTCCAGACAAGCTGTCAACAGAGGAGGAAACCAGCCAGGGCCCAGAGGCTACACGGTATCCACACTGCGCTACGTGGTTCCTCGTCGTTCAATTAAACATGAAACCGGATGGAAGCGCTCTCAACCAAACCATGTATTTCCAATCTTTCCAAAAAGAGATGAAGGTTATCGGAATGAGCCCCAGAGAGCCCTGATGAAAACATTCCGGTTGTATTCATCCGTTACCCCGGTGGTACGATCGCACACACGGCGATTTGTCATCTCCCAATAACGCACTTTGCCCCCTCTCTCGGTTTAAAAAATAAGCACATGTTTATGTGTGTGCCATCGAATAATCCCCCACGGCAGGACGGCGGCCAGATAGGCAGGAATGATCGGAGCGTTTAGGACTTTATGGACGGGGGGCCTTGGGTTCTGGAGGGAACAGTCATCAGTCTAATAACCAAAGCCAATTTCCCGTTCATCTCTCCTCTGATGTGTTTATCGTTGTGGGGGAGCCCCCCTCCCCCCACCGCCCCGCCCTCATCCCAGCCTAGGACCCGTTCAGTGAGTCACCAGACCACGTAAGGTCTGATTTGTCTCAAGCCAGCTTTTAATTTGATATGCATGCGGGCTGCGGGACCGAGTGGGCGATCAAGCGAGGCAGGTGAGAGAGAGAGAGAGAGAGAGAGAGAGGGAGAGTACCCACTGGGTATGGACAGAGATATCATACTCCTAATTGTTCGGTGTGTGTTCTGATACGCTCTGATCAGCGGGCCTCTGACCGGCAACTCAAGGACACGGGTAAGACAAGCGGGATGGACGCTCCCATCCATTACCCGGAGATAATTGGCTCAGGCTCTTCCCCCCGCTAAGACGGACGCATGTCATACCTTGTCGGGGTTCTCCTCGATCCAGCTCTTGACGGTTTTGAGGGCGATGTCAGCGGCAGACTTGTTCGGGAAGCCTGAGAGAGAGAGAGGGGAAAAGGGAGAGAGAGAGAGAGAGAGAGAGAGAGAGAGAGAGAGAGAGAGAGAGAGAAAGAGAGAGAGAGAGAGAGAGAGAGAGAGAGAGAGAGAGAGAGAGGAGAGATGCAAATGTTACTCTTGTTTTTCATCATACAGCAGAAAACAAGGCGGGACAAAAGGAGGAGAAAAGCCCAGTAAATAGACTGTTGCTGTGCTGTTAAAAACAGCACATTTCCTTAGATACCAAGAATCCTTTGAATAAATTGAAAACCTTCAACACTGCCTCTCTCAGTTACTGGGGCAAACTGTCAAATAAATAGCATTTGGCATTTCTAGCCAGAGGCACATAGGTGGACTTTATTAAATAAAAATACAGGTGGCCACCTGCCACAATCCACAGGAGGGACAACAAAATACAAGCTACTAGTTCTGTGCTCAATCATCCTAAATTAGGTTCCTCATTTCCAACAGAAATATAGTGGATTTGTGCTTCCATTTTGAATTTGCCTTACTGGTAGAACGTGAGATAATCAATTTAATCTAACAATTCATGTTAGTTGTAGAGCCGTTTCACATGCCGTGCATCCAAAGTGATATTCACATGGAAGTACAAAGAGTGGCTTGAAGTAAGCCAAATCAAACAGGACTGGGGAAAGTAAAATTGTATATCAAATATGCCACCTGGATTTCAATTACGGCAGCCATTGCACTCCTCACCATCCTCATACTCTGGGTTCCTTCTCAAAGCTTCTCCCTTGTTAAATAAGGGAGGGTGCCGTACATATATGGCCTGGGAAGCCATTTAGAGAACTGTCACAGTGAATAACAGCTACCCAAATAAAACCGACTTAGGAGATGACCCTTACACACGTGTATGTACTGTATGTTTTACAAAACGGATACTGCGGCACTACCAGTCTGGTACCCCACAAGATGTCCTCAGCGCAAGGGACATCGAGACACGGTTGTGTTATCACTGCCAGCGTGTCTTTATTGTGCGTTACAAACAAAACACCAGGGAGATAATGCAATGTCACACGGTAGAGGAACAGACGTGCCAGCGTGGCCCATCTACCTGCTGCTGGATTAATCACACAACTGTTGAGGCAACGCAGGGAAACCCAACCGCTGACCTTACACCGCATATTGATTACACACACACACACCGGCGCTGACACGCACACACACACACACACACACACAGGGTGGGTTCATTTTTATTGCTATTCAAGGGGAAGAATCAGCTGGAGTCTCATTTCGAGACGATTTACCGCCAGCGTACGGTGTAGAAAACCTCCCAGCACCCAACATCTTTGCAATTACAGTCGAGCCACCTCAAATAGCCCCAGGCTAGGTATGTGGCACAAATGAAAGCACGTCTCACATTACCCAAAACCGCTGACAAATCGGCTGCTCAATAAGAGACTGCTATTGTAGCGGCTTTTATGTGGAGGCAATTATGAGTCTAGTTTCTTGGTGAAACGTGACAGAAGCACTTGACTTCATGGGAACCCTGGAGCGAGTTGGAGGCAGCCCCGTAGGCAAGATGTAAATCCAGACTCTAGAAAGCTCCAATACAGAAAGGTAGATCTTTTTTTTTTTTAAGGTGGTGTTTCTTTCTCTCACACCGCCTGGGGGGGCCTGGTCAGCGACACAAGCATGGAACTTTTCCGGCTACGCTACGGCTAGGGGGTCAGAGCCACAGCCACCGACAACGACAACAAGCTCCTCTCGCAGTGTGAGTCAGGACCTCCATTACGTCGCACACAGACCCCTATCTGGGCCGTGCCATCGGCCGCCTGTCAACCTGCCCGGCGGGCGACTAACGCGGTTAAATACGTACTCCCTTCCTCCGAGGTCACGGCGGTTACTGTAACACTTTGTGACTCGTGGTGCAATCGACTTAGCAACATTTCCGTGGCCTCGACACGTCCCGCACACTCTCGGTGCAGCGGCCACTAACTTCCACGACAGCCTATTTATTTTCCTCGCGGTGAAGTTGAAACACTTGACACACATTCCCCTCCGCCGTCAAAGACATAAAGCAAGAGCAGACAGCCCGAGCGGCCGAGGAACCCGCCGGAGTGTCTCCGTCCGTTTCTTCCACCTCCTTCCACCGTGACCACCGCCTCACCTCCGCTCCACATCACCTCACCTCCCCTCGCACCCTCGACCCCAGCGCCCTCCACCTGTTCACCAAGCAACTACACCCCCCCCCCCCCCCGCCCTCTCCCCCACTCCCACCCGTGACCCTTTGAACCCTGGCCCCTGTATCCCGCAGCGCGCCTGTCGAGCATGTGTTGGAGGAGGGCGATGGACGGGGGGAGGCTTCTCCGAGAGCCACGTTCTCCACCTCCGCAGCCGTCGGCCGGAGCGGCACCACGGGTGTGCTGCGAAACAGCCCGGCGTTTCGCTATATATAGCCTGTACAAATAGCACGGCTCTGTCTGGGTTCCTACGGCTCCGTCTCGCTGTGACAGCGCGAGGGGGGCTGTTCACATCTGTCGGCCCCCACCCCCCCCCCCCCCGCCTCTTCTCCAGACCGCCTGCGGAGATTAGCGCCGGACGTCGGACGAACGATGAAGGGGATTGCCCTAAAGTCCGCTCGCAGGTCACCAAAAGCATCGTCTCGTCTCCTAAGCACCTTCTTCACCCCCGCCTCGTCCCCCCCCCCCCCCCCCCCCCGGCGCCACGGTTACCTGCTGATGTTTTCCTTTTAAAAAAACAACCTCCACACCCTCGCAGGTGTTGGCACCCGGCGCCGCCGCGAATGTCAGGCTAGCGCTCCCCGACAGATGTGTGAGGAGAACGTGTGCAGGTATATGAATATGGATAAGAGCAGAGAGAGAGGCAACAGCTGCTCGAACCACGAGGTGTCAAACGATAAGCGAAAAACCCGCCGCCCACTGTGAGAAATAAAGTAGTACATTGACAAAGTAACATATAAACAAACAGAGGCCCGACGTGTATCCAAGGCCTGGCTATGGGCCTTCATTCACCGAGCGGCCGTCTTCCCAGCTGGGCTTTAGAACCAAGATGGCGACTGGGTGCATGGTGCCCATTGTCTCCTTTGGATGCCACTTCAAACCTTAAAAAGAGAAAGTGGGACCGAGAGACATTAAATCTTAGCTTATGAACGGGACTTAATCATAACGGATAGGGCTATTGTAATTCAAAGTAGCGGGCGGACGGCGGTGAGTATATTTAATCTATTTAGTGTGCCGTTTCTGCAAATGCGCTATTGATTTGAATGCCATATCTATTAATCAGAGTGGAAGCAAGAGAGAGAGAGGGAGAAAGGGAGAGAGAGAGAGAGAGCATGTTTGAGAGTTTGAGAGAGAGGGCATGGGAGAGAGAGGGAGAAGGGGAGAGAGAGAGCAGGGGAGAGAGAGGTTTTAAAGGGAGAGAGAGGGAGAGATTGAGAGAGTTTGAGAGAGAGGGCAAGGGAGAGAGAGGGATAAAGGTGGAGAGACAAAGAGTTTGAGAGAGTGGGCAGGGGAGAGAGCGGGTGAAGGAGAGACTTTAAGAGAGAAAGGAGGGGCGAGAGAGCCAGAGGAGAGAAACAAGGTGAGTCCGAGAAATGGACTTCACAAAAGATGGATAGGGTTGGAGCAAAAGAAGGAAAGGGTGATAAGACAATGGTGGGTTGGGTGGGGTTGTGGGTGGGGATGTGCCTGGTGTGTAGAGAGAGACAGAGAGACACAGCGAGAAAGAAAAGAGGTCAGTCAAGTCGAGGGGAGCACTGCTCGACAACAACAAGGGCCCAAGGTTAACAATGGACTGACTGCATCTGCAGCTCTCCCTCACATCATTTGTCTCCCATCACAACATCGGCTGTTTCCAAACCCCCCCTCGCTCTCCGTCTCGCCCTCTCTCTCCTCCTCTCTCTCTACCTGTCTTCCCCTCCTGCTCCCCGTCGAGCCTTGCCAGGCGTGTTCATGAGCTGCAAACGCGACACAATAAAATATCCCCCCCTCCTCCTCCTCATGTAGTGTCACTCAGACCCTGAACAGCCCCGTCCACAACACGCCTAACCATCGGTCCGTCTCGTGACCTAACACGCTCCCCGCCACGGCCGCTCCTTAAAGGCCTTCCGTGTTATTTAGATATTTTGAAAGGGCTACTGAACTTGTATGTTAGTATTCACGTTGAGTCTACCTGATTTTATTAAGGTTGTATTCCGATTCAATTCAATTCATTGTTTATTCAGGGGAAATTGGCTGAGCACAAGGCTCTTTTGCAGCAATGCCCTGATAAGAGGACATAAATACAGGGTGTAGAAAAAAAACATAACATCAGTAATTGCATTAAATAAAGTCGGAGAAATCAGAGGTAAAAAAGAAAAAAGAAAATAAATAAATAACAGTACAGTAATGAGAATTTTAAACAAGAGCACTGAGTTATCTCAGTAAACTCTTAAATTAATTTACTGACACAAAAACTTTCAATTTAAGAGCTTCTTGAATGGCATTCCATCTAAAAAAGCAAACAGCTTTTCCAAAATCAGATCTAATGTATGGAGTGTCTAGGGAGACTCTGTGACCGGGTACTGTGACAGGCAGACTTGAATCTCAACAGTTAAGGTAAAAAGGCAGCTTCCCAAGTAGGGCTTTGTAAATAAAAAGAAGGCAGTGGCTATCCCTCCATCCCTACAAATTAAAACATACTTATGAATATTACATTCCATTTCTGCAGACTCCATTCAGCTACATGCCAATAAACTCTACACAGTGCACCTTTAAAACAATAAAATATATATTTAAAAAAAATATATATATATATGTATATATATACATCCCAACTACCCCTGCCATCCTTCAAAGCACACCTAGGGGTTCACACCATCCCCATTTTAGAAACACAGTTCTAGAACACCACACCGAACAGACCCACCCAAATTCCTCCGTAACAACCCCCCCGCCCCCTCCCACCACCCACCACCACTCACCCCCTCCACCCCGACACCACTCACCCCCTCCACCCCGACACCACTCACCCCCTCCACCCCGACACCACTCCCTCCCACCACCCCGACACCACTCCCTCTCCTTCCGCCTCCATTGCTTCATTCCTGCTCTGCGGAGGGCTGGCTGAGAGATAATCTGTCAGGACGGTGGAGGGGCCCCACGTCGGCAGCTGTGACGGCAGGGACCTCCAGGGCTCACTGCTGTGCTGCTGCTGTGCTGCTTGGCTTCATCTCTCTCTCTCTCTCTCTCTCTCTCTCTCTCTCTCTCTCTCTCTCTCTCTCTCTCTCTCTCTCTCTCTCTCTCTCTCTCTCTCTCTCTCTCTCTCTCTCTCCCTGCTATCCTAGGCGGGGGATGCGAGCATCTCTGGGAGATTTGTCTTCGTGAGCAGCGCTGATGGGATATGTGCACTGATGAGGACTCAGGTGGAGTGTGCTGTTATTTCTGGGGAAGGCGACCTCACTTCATCACCAGGCCGAGCACGGTGCCCACAGAGAGGGAGAGGGAGAGAGAGAGAGAGAGAGCGAGAGATAGAGAGACAGTGCAAGAGGGAGAAGGAGGTAAGAGTGATAAAGGAAGCATAGGAGACTTGAATCATAGCTACCCGTCTTAACATTTCCTTATTTCTTTCACGCCCCCTTTGTCAAGGCGGCAAAACGGGGTGTCGGTGCTGTGTTAAGTCAGGGTCATGCTGTCGAAACATATTCCATTCATGCTGTTCACAAAGCAGATGGAGTGGTGGTTATTAGCCAGAACCCGGCGACATTCACAAGCAAATCTATGTAACAAGGAGCACCGGAACCGCCAAATCCGAATTAGAAGACAGAAATGCTCTTTCAATGAAAGTGATTCTGCCCTTGCCTTGACATTTGCTTGCCCAGCTGATCCGTAGCATCTGTACATAGCCCACGACTTGGTGACAGCTCCTCCAATAGCCTCATGCGTGCCCGCAATTTGCAAGCATGACTCATCCATGAGGTTAAGATAAATGTTCCCTGCCCGCGTCTGTAAACATCCAGCCCTTTGCATCGCGAAGATTAACACACCATTGATAGAGCAAACTCTCTCAATGGTGTGTTCCACAAAGACACTGAAAGGACACCTTTGTGATTTTTCAAACTGGATGCTGTTTTTCACTCATTATAGATCTAAGTGACTGATGCAGACAACGCATTTTAATGGGAAAATTCCCAAAGAAATGCTTTAAAGCAGAGGTCGGCCATAACGGGCACGCAAGGCCATGTACACTGGCACACGGAGCAATTTCAAAAGATATATGTTTTATTTAATTAAGTCACTACAAACCTGGATAATGTATAACGGTTAAGAAAATAATAATTCATTTGGAAATAATACTTAAATAAAGAATTAGTATCAAACTATACAATTGCTTTTATCAGCATGCACACTCACCCACACAATGTACAGGTCTAGTTCCTTTTGTGCCCAAGTAATTTTAACTCATTTGAACATGGATGAGAAGTGTGTGTGTGTGTGTGTGTGTGTGTGTGGGCGTGCGCATAATGCAGAATAACGTTTGGCATTGGCAGCAGGTAAGGCCAAATAAATAAACGCATATTACGAAAATAATAACTCGCACTAATATTTTTTGGTAAACACTGCAAAGTGGCAAGGGACATCCAACAGGCTGCCAAGCCCTGCTCTAAAGCGTACCAGATGAGTATGTGTATTACATCCTGGGCGAGCGTGATTATTGAGGGACAAAGCCATACACACCAGCTGTATCAATACAGGTATCTATTCGATAGAGCTAGGCTGGGTATCTATGTGTGTGGTGCAGTACGGCCACCATGCTCCCCCCGTCCTCCCAAAAAAGACATTGTCCAACAATATGTGCCAAACCAAAATAACAATGCACAGAATACTACAGATGCCTATGCTGCACAAAGTCGGCTTTGTATTTGTTCGTCGGATTTTCCACGGAGAACGTGCAGGCCTATCACTCTCGCTTTTGTCAGCGTGGCAACTCTCCCGCACGGAACTAACTTCCACAACAAACCTGTGTAGCTCAGGTGTTTTCTTCTGGCGCTCCACTTCAGAAAGAGCGAGGAGAGCGAGCACACCTCTACCGTATGCGCGCGGCCCACATCCAGCCCGGTGTTTCCCTGAGTCTTAATGATAGGCTGTGTTCCCATACTGCAAGCCATAAAAGAAAGACTTGTTTTGTCCTGTTTTTCCTCCTCCGAGGCGCCCGTATACGGTCTACGTGAAGTGGATGCTAGCTATGTGTTTCTTTTGTGTTTTTTTTTATTTATGTTGCAAGCCTGTTCTCTATCATGCGCTGCTATTTCTGTTGGTTTTTATATTTTTAAAAAAGTGTGATGAATCCATGCTTAACAACCTATTCAAATGGGTACAAGCAATGGAGGTACTTTAACCCTGATCGTCTTTTAGCTTCCTTCTTTTATTTCTCACTCGCGCATTTTTCGGTTCCTCAAATAAACAACCTTCTGAAGTTGCTTGTGGAACATTGAGTCTGGTTCCAGTGTAAAGGTGGCCCGACCTGAACTGACCGTTGAGCGGACGGCGAAGAGCAACAGCGGAGAACCGCAAGGAGGCCTTCAATGTTCCAGATGAGCGAAGGAGAAAAAAGAGAAAGAAGAAAAGAAAGAAAGAAAGAGAAAGTGGAGCTAAACGAGCCCATCAGAGCCCAGTGGAGAAGTGAGCTGACCCCCGCTGGAGGACAGCGGATCGCTGCAGGACTTCGAGACGCGAGGTCCGGGATGTCAAATGGCCGCCGGCGCTACGGGCGGTCACACGCACCACCTCGGCACGCGGCGGGGCTGTGACCGTGACCGACATTGTGGACGTTGGCGAGAGGAAGAGGAGGAGGACGAAGGACAGGAAGAAGGTGTTTCGGGATAGAGAGAGGACATACGGCGCATGGACAGAGCCGGCGTGGTGGTGGTGGTGGTGTGGCGTTGCAAAGGCGGACACGGAGAGAGAGAGAGAGAGAGAGAGTGCGAGAGAGAGAGAGAGAGCAAGGGGAGAGAGACGACGATCTCCGAGCCCTTTCCACTGGATGATGACCTTGCTTGAAACCTCCACACGAATGATGTCATGCTTCGTCCTACATGCTATAAATAACAGCTGACATTTGCTGATGGTTGGGGGTGGGGGTGGCGGGGCTGGGGGGGACTACAAAGGGAAAGAAATTCAAAGAGTGGCGACGACGGCTCATCCAAGTTCAACTTTTCACTTCTGGTCTTTTCGGGGACTAATTCCATTGTCTCACCGGTGGGTAAGTATTTCCACATTTGGCTTATCGCCGAAAAAAGCGGAGGAATAAGGTTGGTGAGGAGGAGTGGAGCTTAGCGAGGAGCTGTGGTAAAAGGGGACCGACGAGGCTGCTGCCGGCGACTACCTCTGAGCGTACACACTCTGCTTCCCGCTGATAGAGCCCCTTGCTCTGTTTGTACCTTGAAATTCCCAACTCAGCCCGGGCTCCCTAAGCCCCGGCAAAGAAAATCCTGGGATTTAAGAGAAGGAAAAAAAGGATGGGGAGGGGGGGGGGGGGGGGGGTGCATCGGGAGTAGGCTTCGGCGTGGCAGCCGGGCCAGCCTGCAGCCATCGCTGGCGAGAGATAAGGGACCACTGCTCCCCCCGCCCCCACCCCCCACCCCTGCGTTGCACAACCACCACCAGCACCACCATCACCACCAAGCCCCCCCTCCTCAACCTAATCCTGGACAGGGGAGTGGGGCACCAGAACGTGATGCTGGCTCGGTCGAATCCCCCGGCCCGGGAACCTTTGATCTGGACACCGCGCCCGGGACGGAGGCAGGCACGGACTCACCGACAGAAGCCTGGTGGATTACGTCCACACAGCACCCACCACCGCCACTCAATCCCCTCTGTCAACAGTTCTCAGATGTGGCGTGGAGACCGGGGTGGAAAGGTGAAACAGAGTGGGGGGGGGGGGGGGTTGGGTGGGGAAGGCATTGGACCCGGAACCGCCTGACTTGCCTCGTTCCTGAGCTCTCTGCGACCGTGCTGCTAGAGAGGCCGTGAGTTAGAGCGGGGCTGAGGTGTTCCTGCTTTTTTGATGGGGTTGTGAACTGTATGGAGTGTAGTGGGATCTGTCAGGTAAACAGGAGTCTTAACGTCGGCGTCCTTGGCCGCGCGTCGTGCCGGCGGGCCCGCCCCGCTCTGACCGTTACGAGCTCTACCCCCAGAGAGAGTCTCTCTCTCTCCCTCTCCCTCTCCCTCTCCCTCTCTCTCTCACACCAGCCTCTGATGAGGTACCGGGCCAGGGTCTCGCACGGGTTGTTAAACCGTCCCCAACTGTGACTGCGAAAATGGTTCATTTCAAGGGAAGGGGAAGTGTGTTATTAATGTGTGTCTCAGAGCGAAACGTGGTTGTGTACTAAGGAGAACACAGGGAGACGGACAGAGACAGAGCGAGGGAGAGGGAGGGGAGGGGAGGGGAGGGGAGGGAGGGAAAGAGGGCAGGAAGACAGACGGAGGCGGGATGCGACCTACATCAGTCTGGGCGGCTTGGACCCCAAACCTGACTGTTTGGCTCCCCGTCACGGGGGGGGGGGGGGGGGGGGGGGGGGGAAGACGTCGAGGGGAGTGTCCGCGTCTCGGGAGGAAAGATCCGTTTACACGCGGGTCGCGCGCCGGTGATGGATGGCCGAACAGGAGCGACACTTAATAACCTCTATCCTGCCTGGCGACCCCGCGGTCCGCGTTTGTTTACGGGTGGCGCCTCCGACACGCCAGCCGTGCAGAAATTCTGTTGCGGCTAATGGGCCGGACTGAGGGATTGGACTGTCAGCGCGCAGTGAGATCTCATTTTTCTTCCCCCCCCCGGCGTCTGAGGTCCCCCCCCCCTGCACAGCCCCCACAGGCCCCCCCCCCACAAGGCTCCTCCCCTCTCCCCTGCCTGCTCCCCCCGCCGCGTGACAGCGGTTGACGGAGCCCCCTGGACTGTGGAGGTGTGTGAGGGAGAGAGAGAGAGAGAGGGTGTCAATTAGCATGAGGGTGTCCTGACAAATGTGTTCCCCCCCCCCCCCCCCCCCCTCACACGAAGGCCCCGGATAACACGTCCCTGATCCCTCCATGTCGCCGCGCCCAGGCTGTGTCGCTGCCGCCGTTCAAGCCGTTCAACTCCGGAAATGGGGTCAAGCTCACCAGTTCAGGCACGGAGGAATAGGGGTTGAGTGTGTGTGTGTGTGTGTGTGCGTGTTTGTCTGTGTGTGCCTGTGTGTCTGTGTGTGTGTGTGTGTATGTGTGTCTGTGCGTGTGTGTGTGTGTCTGTGCGTGGGTGTGTGTGTGTGCGTGTGTGTGCGTGCGTGCGTGTGTGCGTGTGTGTGTGAGCCAATTTCTAATGGCATGACACACCGGGAGGGTGAACTCTTTGAGTGAGAGGAGTGAGACGTAGCCAGACAGACCAGGAGACGCACCCTTGCGCGCAGAAAGCTCTTTGTGTACAGGTGGTGAGGCGTGCGTTGACGCAG
>NW_028177235.1:0-5000 GCF_964030765.1 Micromesistius poutassou
CACTTATTTGGAAAGATGTATAATTTAAATGAGCAAAAATGCAGCTGTAATCGTATAAGTAGAAAATGGACTCAACATATTAATAAACATGTCCTGTGAAGTCAATGAAGAGCTTCCACGTGTAGATTTGGTATTCAGAACACACACACACACACACACACACACACACACACACACACACACACACACACACACACACACATGCGCGCACACGCACACACACACACTCATATATTCTATGAAGGGGACCAGAATAAAACCGTAAACAGGAGGAGGAGGAGGTGGAGGATGACGAGAACAGGAAGTGATGATGAAGGGTAGGGGAGAGCAGTGACGGTGTGTGTGTGTGTGTGTGTGTGTGTGTGTGTGTGTGTGTGTGTGTGTGTGTGTGTGTGTGTGTGTGTGTTGTGGGGACACAGAGCAGTGACGGTGTGTGTGTGTGTGTGTGTGTGTGTGTTGTGGGGACACAGAGCAGTGACGGTGTGTGTGTGTGTGTGTGTGTTGTGGGGACACAGAGCAGTGACGGTGTGTGTGTGTGTGTGTGTGTGTGTGTGTGTTGTGGGGACACAGAGCAGTGACGGTGTGTGTGTGTGTGTGTGTGTGTGTGTGTGTGTGTTGTGGGGACACAGAGCAGTGACGGTGTGTGTGTGTGTGTGTGTGTGTGTGTGTGTGTGTGTGTGTGTGTGTTGTGGGGACACAGAGCAGTGACGGTGTGTGTGTGTGTGTGTGTGTGTGTTGTGGGGACACAGAGCAGTGACGGTGTGTGTGTGTGTGTGTGTGTGTGTGTGTGTGTGTGTGTGTGTTGTGGGGACACAGAGCAGTGACGGTGTGTGTGTGTGTGTGTGTGTGTGTGTGTGTGTTGTGGGGACACACCAGGTGGAGGCTCCAGGAGAGCAGCAGCATCCAGAGGTTTGGGATCGATCCAACGGGACAGAAACAGCGGCTGAGGCCTGAGTGAGGCCGGACGAGCCCTCGTCCACCGGTGACCGGGGTGAAGGCCCAGGAGGGTGGGCTCTGCTGGGGGAGGGCTGGGTCTAACTACACCTTTAGGACGCTGGGCTCTGCTGGGGGAGGGCTGGGTCTAACTACACCTTTAGGACGCTGGGCTCTGCTGGGGGAGGGCTGGGTCTAACTACACCTTTAGGACGCTGGGCTCTGCTGGGGGAGGGCTGGGTCTAACTACACCTTTAGGACGCTGGGCTCTGCTGGGGGAGGGCTGGGTCTAACTACACCTTTAGGACGCTGGGCTCTGCTGGGGGAGGGCTGGGTCTAACTACACCTTTAGGACGCTGGGCTCTGCTGGGGGAGGGCTGGGTCTAACTACACCTTTAGGACGCTGGGCTCTGCTGGGGGAGGGCTGGGTCTAACTACACCTTTAGGACGCTGGGCTCTGCTGGGGGAGGGCTGGGTCTAACTACACCTTTAGGACGCTGGGCTCTGCTGGGGGAGGGCTGGGTCTAACTACACCTTTAGGACGCTGGGCTCTGCTGGCTGAGGGCTGGGTCTAACTACACCTTTAGGACGCTGGGCTCTGCTGGGGGAGGGCTGGGTCTAACTACACCTTTAGGATGCTGGGTGAGGGCTGGCTGAGGGCTGGGTCTAACTACACCTTTAGGATGCTGGGTGAGGGCTGGGTCTAACTACACCTTTAGGATGCTTGTATCCCAAAAATGGATCAGTGGAAAAATACAGTAAAAACAAACTAAAACAATAAACAGCAGATTTAGATCAATAGAATATGGGATAATGGTCTTAATATTGCATTAGAAATATGACTTGCAATTTTAAAGTTTGGGGCAAATTGTGTCTGTTCTATGTTCTAATATGTTATGCACTATTATACCTTTATTATATTTCCTTTGCTCTTGACATTCTCTATTTCGTTGTATTTATTCAGGGGGTGCAATACAAAACATTTTCCCTGCAAAAATAAATTATTTTGTATTTTTCTGTTAAAAGTTTTGCTATTTACATGTGGCTAACAATTATATCGTGGTATTGATATAAATTTGAAATTTCATGCAGTTCTAATGAATAACAAAGATTACAGTACAAAGCCAGTGTTTCTCCCAATTGCTTTCTGGTCAGATATATCATTTCTGGATTTAATAAACGTGGTCTATAATGTTCACCTGATTGGTTTTCACTGCAGCTCGATACTGACTCTGGTTACTGGTTAGCTGCGCCTGCTAGCTTAGCGGGTTTTTCTCTCTGCCTGGCCTGGCCAGCGCTGATTAAAGGCTTCTGCTGAAAAAGGGTCATAATTCACTTAGCCATTTCCCAATTTCCGCATAATTACGCGGCCGCTTTCAAAAAAACGCGAGGTCGTGCACGGCCCTCATGCACACACTTACACACACACACACACACACAGACACTCACACACACACAGCCGTACAGCAGTGCCAATACAACATCTCCTCTCTGATTCGTGTCATTAGCGAGCAGAGTGGTTAAAAGGTTTCAGACGGGGGCCTCTTAGTGACAGTTTAAATGGATAAAACCTCAATTAAATAGCCTGTCCCTCTCTCGCTCTCTTTCAATTCATCTCTTTCTCTCTGAATGGACTGAAGAAGCATCATTTTGTGTCTCCTCCAGTAGATTGTTTGGAGGGCTTTTCCTTTTAGAACAATAAAGACCCTTTGGTCGCTAAATCATCCATTCGTTCCTCTTAGAGCCTCTTAGATTTTCAGATTCACTCTGATTTTCGGCTCCTATTTTTTATTTAACAGCCGAGCTTCCATCTTATAGAATCGGGGAGAAGAGAAGAGAAAAAAGAAAATGGCGGCACAGTAAAACCCAAAGCCTTCTTCTCAGTCAGCGACCTGGAGGGTCACCGGCCGCGCTGACAAGCCCCCCTCCCTCCGGGCTCCTTGGGGGGTGAACTGTACGGCCGGTGGACATGTGGAGGTCTCCTGTGAGCTCAACGCTGGGCCAGTCCTCCACGCTGCCATCACCGCCAGCATATGGTCTCTGCTGTCATTAGCTCACACACACACACACCATATGCACATATTATGTGTGCTTGCTTGTGAGTGTGTACGTTTGTGTGTGTGTATGTGTGTGTCTGTGTGTGTCTGTGTGTGTGTGTCTGTGTGTGTGTGTCTGTGTGTGTGTGTGTGTGTGTGTGTGTGTGTGTGTGTGTCTGTGTGTGTGTGTGTGTGTGTGTGTGTGTGTGTGTGTGTGTGTGTGTGTGTGTGTGCGTGCGTTTTCCTACAGCCTTGATTTTAACCACGGTTTTATTTGTATAAAGAGAGGAGGGTAGGAAATCAAAACCACATAAGCCTCACATACATTACACATACCTCAAATACATTTACACGCAGTCATGCACACACACACACACACGCGCATGCACACACACACACACACACATATCACAGCACTGTCATCAGCGGCTGAATATCTCACAGGAGCCCAGACTCAAGAATTGAGTGTTGTTGAACATCCACGCGTGTGTGTATGTGTGTGTGTGTGTGTGTGTGTGTGTGTGTGTGTGTGTGTGTGTGTGTGTGTGTGTGTGTGTGTGTGGAGTTTGCTCTATAGATGACACGTTACAGTTGTAACACAAGGCAAGCGTCGAGATATTTTGCCTAAAATTAGGATAATTCTTTATCTTAGTATTTGTGTTGAGAAATGATGGAACACCATGTTAGATATCTCCATGAAGATCACTTTATACAATTTGTTAGTTCTGAAATAAGATTAGATACATTCAAAAAATCCTTACCCTCCTTAAAGAACCTATCCTGAAGCCTGAGTTAAGGGAACATCTGGAGACGGAGCAGCGGAGCCAGTCCTACGCTCTATTCCGGTCCCCACGGCCCAACCTGAGTGGCTTTGGACCAGAGGGTGGACCAGAGAGAGCGTGGCCGCCGGCCTCCCTCCCCACTCGTCACCTGGTCCCACCTCGTGCTACCAGAGGAGAGGAACCCCGTACTCAATAATAGACTTTGTAAAAACAGCAAGGATCTTTTTGGGCAAGAAAAGCTCTGTTGAAATGGATCATTTCAGGCGGTTGCATTCTTGGAAAACCAAAATGGTTTTAAAAAAAAATGAAAATTTTAAAAATGGTTATAATATTTATACATATATAAAAATATCTGAATATTTATACATATTCATTTATACATATATATATATTTAAATAAATATAGAAATTCTGCAGGGCGGACCCCAGAGAAAGGAGAGAAGAAGGTGTTTTAAAGGCCCCCACCCAGCGCTGTGTGAGCGGCTGATTTAAGAGCAGACCAACAGGAACAGCACACATGAAGAGCCCACCCCCACAGCCCCGCCATTAAAGCCTCACTGAAGCACGCCGCCGCTTCAGGAAATGAGAAGCACCAATCAAGAAGTAGGGGGGGGCAGTCTTGTTAGGAATGTGTGTGATTCAGCCGGAACGCGGTTCACAGAGCGGCCCACGATAAATAACGTTCCATCACTACTTCCATGTGTGCTAATCGCTGTGGAAGAAACGGAGAAGAGAGAGAGGAACGTTTAAGGCGACTGTGTCGTCGTCAACGTGGTCCTGCTGCTAGGCGCCAGAAAACTAGAATACATGTCAGACATTAACTTCCCTTTATCGGTGGACTCATGGAGGCCACAGCGGGAAGCATTTCGTCTACATCAAGACTGATCCCAGGTGTTCTCTGAACAGATCAGGCCTCTAGCCTTCACCGTCCACCTTGAATGTGTGTCAACTCTTGATGTGAGACAAACAATCAATGTTCAGAATGATTGACATCCCGATCCGTCCGTCTCTGACTCGTGTTGATTCAAATCGCTAGATACATTTTTTTTTAAGAAAAAAAATATTAAATCTCCATTTCAACACAGAAAGCCCAGGAGAAGAGGAAGAGAAGCAGCATCAGATCCAAGGTTCTTCCTCTAGTCCTCTATGCCTGTCCACTGCCAGCAGATAAGACCTGTCCACTCACAAGATTCGCTAACCCGACGAGAGAGAGGAGTCGGCCGAGGGAAAACCAATGGATCTTATTACG
>NW_028177234.1:0-10000 GCF_964030765.1 Micromesistius poutassou
CGAAAAAAACATAAGGGGTAACACTGTCGTTTTTTGTAATAAAGTATTGTCGGGCCAAAAAAAACATAACACTGTCGTTTTTTTGTAATAAAATACTGTCGGGCCAAAAAAAACATAAGGGGTAACACTGTCGTTTTTTCGTAATAAAATACTGTCGGGCCAAAAAAAACGTAAGGGGTAACACTGTCGTTTTTTGTAATAAAATACTGTCGGGCCAAAGAAAACATAAGGGGTAACACTGTCGTTTTTTGCAATAAAATACTGTCGGGCCAAAAAAAACATAAGGGGTAACACTGTTGTTTTTTCCAATCATGAAAAAAAAACATAAGGGGAACACCAGTGGCGGCTGGTCAATAGAGGGCGCTAGGGCGCTGCCCCTCCGTGGAATATTCACTCGAATATATCTGCCAACTTTGAATAAACTATTATACATACGAAATAAATCAACAAAAATACATAGCGTTTATCCTTGTTTAATTGTGTGATAGACCGTACATGCAACTGCCAGCAACCATTTAAATGTGTCTGAACATAAATGATTTGGGCTAGGCTAGTTATTGGTCATTCAAAATAAAGTCCTCGGGTCGCAGCAGTGTGCGTCCCAGGCCAATGGTATGGCTTTTCTGTTTTTTTTTTATCACTACACGATTGGACAATTCAGCGAATCAATCAAATAAGCTACCTCCCTCAGCAACACTCGTGCAACACAACTACAGCAAAGAAGAGATAGATCGCTAACTAGCAGAGAGTTGTAAAAGCACTTTCCACCCATTTCAGTGGAGGAATTGGACTCCCCAAGCAATGTTATACTTAAAAGCAGCAAGTAAGTTACATATTAATTTAGTCTTTCGGCCTGTAGCATATAAATAATAAGCTACTGTCCCATATTTCTAACTGCATTTGAAATAGCCATTGAGACACAATAATGGACGCTATAGGACAGTGATCATGATTTGCCTCAATATCATAATAACAACAATGGGTAAGCTTGCCCAGGCCCTGCAAGTCAGGATGTAGGCTATGAATCTGAATGAATAGTAGGTAATAGGTAATATGTAGTGGCCATCTCCAAAATGCACCAGAATACAGGAAATCAAATCTACCAAATTAATTTTTTTCTATTACTGCGCCCCACCAACAATTTTTATCACCAGCCGCCACTGCATATCCCCTTTAATTGCATATTTTTTCAAACTCGTAAACATAGTTATTGTCATTAAACCATAAGTAAACATCCCTGGCCCCTGTTCTTATGCAGCGTTGATCGGTCTACTGCAGGCCTGCGTGTGTTTTGTCCTTGCATTGTTGCCGTACTGCTGCAGAGCAGTTTGACATATTAAAGGTTATGCTTAACGTTTTCTGTATTTTATTATTAAGTTCAAGAAAGTAGGCCTAATGCAAATCAGGATGAATAGTAATTCAAACGAAATATCCATTAATATGAGTTTAAGAATAGTTAGCATTAGATTTATTTTGTGTGTATGCTAGTTCAGCTGGTGTTACTTAATGCATTACATTGTTATTGTTGTTTTACAAACGCAGATTCTGAGAGCAGACACCAAATGTAGAAGACTGAAATGTGTCTCCTACTGAAGGCGTGTTTGGTTTCAGTGGAATAGGTTACACACAATATGTTGCTACTGATTTGAATAAATATGTACACATATACTGTAGCTAATCAACTATGGAAACCGTAATCTCGAATGATGTTGGCCGGTTAAAGCAAAGAACGGCAGGAGAAAGTGACAACTGTGGAAGCCAATTTATTAGACAGCCTTGGTAGGATAGGAACACATGAAAGTATTGTTTGTGCTTCAACACTGGCAAACATGGACCCCGATAAGTTCAACAGGTCTGAGACAGACTAATGTTTTAATGTCACTATCTCTTTTATTTTTTCTTGATAAATAATTTATATAAATTAAGTGGATCGACAGTGAATCCTATACAACAGCAAAAAAAATAAAAAAAACGTGAGAGGGATTTTTAAACACACACAACAAGCGTTTGCATCACAGAAAACGCGTAGTGCAATAGACAACTTTTGGCCAGAAAAGGAGGGAGAAGTCAGAGGAAGGACAGAATGACATACAAACTTAAATGTGGGATTTGAGGTCTTTACAAAGCCATTCACCATTGGAGGGTTTACATTGCACTATAGAGGAGGGGGGTTTGGGGGGGGGGGGGGCGTGGGGGAAAGAAAATATAGATATTACTTATTTTCCCCAGCGGTCCATTAAAGAGCTACAGCTAAACACATCACGACAAACAGTGTATTCACATCGGCATTTTAAAAAGGAAAAGGTTCACTAGTTCACAGTTGGAAATATCACCAGGCAGACGCTACAGTGAGACGCTAACACAGCAACAACACTAATCATGGCCCCGTTATTAACCAATGAGAAGACAGAATACAATACTGAAATACAATTGGCCCATTAAGATTATTCTTTAAATATCTGCAAGCAATGGGCTTTTTTGACACTAAAACCTGAAAGTTTCTCCAGGAATAAAAAATAAGGGGGGGAATAAGGTTGCGACAAAGAAAATACTTCCTGTCTTTCGGCCGAATAATTCGGTCAAAAGCTTCGTCACACGTGACTTGTTTGGCCAAGATAATTAGCAAAGAAGATCTCAGTAAAACATTTTGTTAAAATTCCTCTGCTCTCCGGGGAAACATCCACACCGAATCACGTACACGGAAAAAACTGTCCACACAAAGTCCAAGCATGCTACCGACACGAACATCATCAATAGGGTCCTCTTTTCATCCCGTCCCTCGTTATATTGCGTGTTGAATGATATGATTTCACTATACATCCACCTCCCCTCCTCCACCCGTTCCCCCTTTTTTTAACCAAATGAACACCAAAGAAGAAAAAAACTAAAAACGGAGGAATCTCTACGTTTACACACCCGAGCGGGTATCATAACACACACTATTACATTTGGTACGCTCCATCTCGAAATGGCCTCGTGTTGATCGCTAAACCGTTTTTGAAGAAGTCTTATTCCCTTGCAGCCATTGTAAAACATGTAAATACTTGCAATGATTTCGGTATTATTTGTTACAACATAGATATTTAGATAGATTTTTTTTTTTTTGTCGAAGGTGTCTCTTTTTTTCGTAGCTTTTACTTTATCTCAAGCAAGATGCATAAACATTTAATGCAGGGATTGGGGCGGAGGCCGGGGGCGTGGGGGGGGGGGGGGGTCATGGACGGGTGGGGGGGGGGGGGGGGGGGGTTGTGAGGAGGAGAAGGAGGTGTGAGGAGGAGATCCTAGCTTGCCACCTCCTCGTCGGGTTTGTTCATGGCCTTCAGCTGCTCCAGGAGACTAGTGGGGGTGAAGATGTGAGTTGATCCTGCAGACAGAGAGAGAGAGAGACGCGCACACAGGCACATAGGCGCGCACACACACACACACACACACACACACATATATAGGCAGACACACACACACACACACACAGAGAGGCACACACACACACACACACACACACACACAGGCAGACACACACAAACAGGAAAAGACGCAAGCAGCAGACACACACACACACACACGCAGACACACAAACAGGAAAAGACGCAAGCAGCAGACACACACACACACACACACACACAAACGGGCACATACACACACACACACACACACACACACACAGGCAGACACACATAAACAGGAACAGACACAAGCAGACACACACACACACACACAGAAAAACAGCATTAGAGAGGCCCTGGTAGGCGTAACAGGAGCACAGGTAAATGTGTGTTCAGCTCTTGTCTATGAATGCCTGAATGAGGGCAGTGTGTCACAACATGAAACACCAAACAGCCAGAGTTAAATGAAATCCATGATCATTAGCTGTAGCCGTTCACATGGATCATGTGTTAAAGGGGTTTTCAAACTCTTTACGTGAAGTCACACCAAAAAGACACACCAGAGGAAACGGCAAAACACCAAAACACAGTCACAGTCAAAAGCTTGTTAAATGAACGCTCATTTAGTCAGGTTATTGTTGTTGCATGCAGGTGGAACGTATGGTTTTTAAGACGTGATCAAGACAAGACAAAGACAAAACAAGACAGGGCAGGGCAGGGTTTCTGTGAGTTGGAGGAAGCATAATTAGAGTTGTGTGTTACGGCACAGCGAGAAAATGAAAAGAACATTATGAGAAGTTCATGCAGCTGGTGAGTAACCATCCGATTACACCGCCGAACAGAAGTCTACTTGTGAAGATAGAAACCCCCAAGTTTAGCCCCCAATTTAACCGCTAGATCCAACGTTATGGATGGAAATGCCCTTTGACCACTGTAATGAGCTGATGGACAGCTGAATACACATTTGGAAACTTTTGTAAAAGAAAACAAAAAAACTAGGTTTGTGCCTGACAGGAGTAAACCAAATCGTTTTGTGGAAAGGAAATTATTTTTGTCAAAGGGTTTGAAAATCAACCGTTGTTGCTGTTTATTTTTTTGAATCCAAATCCAAGTATGCACAGCTTTGATTTACTCCCTCGCACCGCTGTGGGTATTTAGTTTTGCGTTGTTTTGTCTCCGTGGCCAAGCTGTACGCATGTTCTGTCTCGGTTAAACACTCATCTCATCTCGGTCTCGCTCTTTTAAGACTGATTTTAACTTTAAAATGACCCAAAATACCCCCCATTATTTTATGGATCAAAACAAGAGATGTGATCCAAACAAAGACAACATCAGAACAGGTGCAGTGGAGAACGAGGCTAGTCCCGTCTAAAGTTGGTGTTACTATGACGATGCAGGCGTTGGGGTGGGGGGGGGTTGGGGGTGGGCGGGTGAGGGTTTGAAGGAGTAGACATTAGTCGCACAACTTCGGACTGGACTCACAAAGTTCTCTCTCTGTCCTGGCAACCGAAAATCACACAGCTTGGTACGAACAAGTTGGCCAAGAGACACAACAGCAAACATGTACAAATCTCCCCGTTATTAAAAAAAGACCACGTTAGCTTAAGCAAAAATATAATACATATTTTATTAATGAAAGGGCCATTTTGTTGAGGAAAAAAAGTAGTGTTATGTCCGTTATGTGGCAGTATGTGTATGGGTGTCCATACTGCATTGATTGATGCTAATTGAGAAAAAGTGAGTGAAACCATAAAACCAGATGTTGGTTCATAAACAATAAGGCTATAGCGGATTTGTTCTGAATGAGATGGATGCCTGTGGCTATTGTTTATAGAAAATCTATCAATGGGTTCAAGAATAAATATATACTTAGCAAAAACTATGTAGTAGCCATGGTGCTGAATCCAAAGCCAAGGTATGGCATTTATTTGAAAATACTTTATTTATCCCTGGCTAACACATTAAAGTACATATCTTTACCTATGCGTTCTGGGTTAATTATCCCACATCAGGGCCCGATTTTCTACCACGTTGCTACATATACAGTACGTGCTCTGTGGAATTTACTAGTTTCAGGTCCTGACCTTATGAACTAACTGATGAGATTTGAACTGAACGGAACTTTAGGAGGCATAGGACCAGAGAGAGAGGGGAGATCGAGGCAGCAGTGCATGGCATTACGCATCTCTCGTTTTGAATGCCACCGAGCAGCTAATGCTTATCAGGAGGAGCAGGGATGCGTTCCCTCCGCTGCCTGCAGAGTCACGGTCAGGATGCTCGCCGTAGAGGGACGGAGGGGATACACACTTTGTGTACACACTTTGTGTATCTTGAGCTATGTCCTCCGGAGCTAGCTTTGTCTTTATGTAGAGCTCCTGAACTGAAGGTGATCCAACTCACATCTGACTAGTCACGGTATTTGCTACCGTGCAACGAACGACGGACGGGCACGGGATTTGTCATAGTTTGATTTCCGATTACAGATTTAACAAAAGTTCTCTCTGCGCCTTTTCGACTTATTTAAACTGTTTAGCGATGGGGATGAGCCGCACCAATGCAGTTTTAGATGAGTTGTTCATTTATTATAAAAAATATTGTTAGTGTCTTGATACTTGATATAGCCTATTGATATCTAGATCACTATTTAGCGATCTCTGCGGGTGAAACAGAGGTCATGTATGTCAGATGAGGGAAATTAAAAAAAAAAAGAAGAAGGAAAAGAAGGAAAGACAAGCAAATCCTTCTTTGAAATCCAACATCAACTCATGGACCGGTCCTGAAAAAAATAATCAGTTGAAAAAAAATGTAATAATCAGGTGAATAGGTGACTCCCCTTTTGGGGGAAGGGGTTGGTTAGATCAAATAATAAAAGAATCAAACGTTACAAATTGATAAAGGTGGATCTCTGGGGGTAGATTAAATCTGCTCCGGAGGAGAGATGGAATATGGGACAGGAGGCGGGGGGGTGGGGGGGGGGGGGCAAAAGTGAGCCTCGAGGGACGATTTAATCCACCCGACGGAGATAGTGGTGGTAGAAAGTGGGGGTAACAGTGATGGGGTCGCGACCCCTCTCCCACCGCCCCCCCCGCCCCCCCCCCCCCCTGGCCGCGGCGGCATTGGCCACTCCCCTCTCCTCAAGACATCCCACCGGTCCGGACACCACCACACCAGACCCCAGAGTCCTACATCGCTCTTTAGAGGGTTCCGATTACGGTGTGTGTGTGTGGTGGTCCATCCCCCCCAAAGTGGGGGGGGGGGGGGGGATGCATGTCGGGCGAGTGGTCCATGCATGGGGGGGGGGGCCTCGTTCAGGAGATAAGGTTTGAAGGGGGGGGGGGGGGGGAGGTGTGGAGCAGGAGGGAGGGAGGGAGAGGTGGAGGAAGAGGCGACCCCCATCGCTGTTGGTTAAGGGGGGGGGGGGGGGTGTAGGGGGGGGTGTAGGGTGTGGCGGGTGAGGCTGGAGTGTTCAAAACAGGAAGGGAGAGACGGTTAGAAAGAAAACCAAAAGCCCTTGTGCTGTGATTGTCAGAAAGGGCTTCTTTGGGCGGCTGCCTTTACTTTGTTCTCAGCGTGAACGCTCTGTCTCCCCTCCCTCTCTCTCCCCTCTCCTCTCTCTCTGCCTCACTCTTCTGAGGGGTCTGGTTCCTCAAAGGAGACCCTAGTGGACTCTCGGAAGTCGGGGTGCTTCAGGTCCGATAAGAATTTGGTGGGGGTGAGCGTGTGGGTGGCACCTGTGGAGGGACACAGCCTGCTTCACCACTCGATTCTGACCCCGCCCACTCGCTCTCTCACTCTCTCTTTCTCTCTCACTCTCACTCGCGCTCTCTCACTCTCTCACTCTTTCGGTCTCCTCTCGCATTCTTGCACTCTTTTCTGTTTCTTTAATTAAAGGGGAAATCCGGTGTGAAATGGATCTGGGATGTGTTTAGTATCATAACGAGTTTGAACGTTCGTTTGGGAGCAAAAAAAAACGCATATAGATGCCATCTTGTCTTCAAGACTCGATAAGTAGTTTGGCAAACATGTGTGTTGTTGACGGTCTGTGTAGCTCTGCGTTCGCCAATGTACTTATCGAGTCTTAAAGACAAGACGGTGTCGACGGGTGAACTACTGATGGTGGTATTGTGTGTATAAAATGTCTTTCTTAATAAACCATCTGTACACACCTTATTACACTACCAAAGAAGTGGCTACTTCTATCCTTGTAAGTGGTCTAAAATAGCGATTTATTTTTTTACCATGAGACATGCCCTTATCGTTCCAAGCTTACAGCGTTTTGGTAGAATTGGCTAAAAACAGCCAACTTAAGAATGCGTCTATATGCGCTTTTTTGCTCCCAAACGAACGTTCAAACTCGTTATCATACTAAACACATCCCAGATCCATTTTACACCAGATCTCCCCTTTAACTCTCACTCTTTTCACTTGCTCACTCTCTTTCACTGCTTCCACACTATTAGTTGCTCTTTAACTCACTTTCTCTCACAATCTCTCACACATTCACATTCACTCTCATTTCCGTCACACCTTCGTCAATCATGAAAGAAAAGGGTTAAAAACATACAACAAGCCAACTATTTCACTTAGAGCACACACACACACTTAAACACACACATACATAGACACACACACACACACACACACTCATGGTTAAAAACACCCAACAACACACACACACACACACACAGACATTACACACTCAACAGTGGCACATGTATCATAGGAACAAACAGATAGCACATAGCATAGCTACAAGTCAAACAACACAACAGTTTTCCTTTTAGACGTTGGTAGCGTAAGCGGCGCGCAACAACAAGCTAGCAAGGTATGTTGAATTTGAGTTACAAACACAAGACCGAAAACACACTAAAATAACAGACTACACACCGAAGACAGAACATTATGTTTACATATTATTGCACAGGAGACGAGGGCAGTATCATCTAGGGTCCAAACCTTTATAATTGTCAGTACTTTATACAGTTATAATGTGCAATGACAGTTAGTCAACCAGTAAGATAGCTGGTCACTGATTTGGTCCAATGCCCTGGAAGGGAAACCTTACCTTATAAATATAAACTATATATCTCTTAACTTAACCGACAGTATTAAGGTCTGTGTTATTGATACAGGGCCTTAAGGAGAGCATAAATCTGCATCAAAATGGTTCCTAAACATATTAACATGATACTGTAATACAGAAGAGGTAAGTGGGGATTCAAGAGAAACTACCTTGGAGAGATTAGCATCCTGGCTACAAAGGCAGCTACACATCATCACATCATACTACCTGAGGCCTTGGAGGAGGGACTCCCGGACGGCGATAACCCAAGCCCCTCCCCCCCCCTGCTTCCTCCTCCATTTCCTACCGTCTCTCCCCCCTCACCCTCTCCCCCTGGTTCACTCTACCCTCCCCCGCCTTCTCCCCCTCCATCACCCTCTCCCATCCATCGCTCTATCCTTCATGCAGCCTTGCCCCTCACTCTCCCTCTCACCTCCCTTCACCGCTCAATCTCTCCCCTCCGCCCCCTCTTCCCAACCCGCTCTCTCCCCTCCTTCACCCCTCTCCCCCTTCTCTTGTTCCCTCCTGACCCTCACGCCCATCCCTCCTCGCTCTCTCCCTTCCCTCCACCTCACCCCATCCCTCTCTCTCTCTCTCTCTCCCCCTCCTCTCCGTCTCTCCGTCCTCTCTCCCCTCGATAACGTCCCTCCCTTCACTCTCTCCCTCCCCTCACTCTCCCTCCCCCTCACACTTGCTCACCTGCACTCTCCTTCACCCTTCCCGTCATCTCTCCTCCCCCTCTCCCTCTCCTCCCCCCTTTATCTCCTCCCTTCTCCTTCCCCTCCACCTAGATCCTCTCCAGCCCTCACCCTTCCTCCTCCCACCCCATATACCCCCCACTCTCCCCTCTCCTCACCCCCCCCTACCCCCTGACTCCCCTCCCCCCCTGCCTCCCCTCTCCCCCCCTCCCTATACACCTGACTCCCCTCTCTCCAACCCTCCGCCCCTGACTCCCCTCTCTCCCTCTCTCCCCCTCTCCCCCTCTCTCCCCCCCCGGTGTCCCTACTCACCGATGATGGCCTCCCACTTCCCGTTGGCCTGCGTGACCTCGTAGGCACAGCGCATCTCGCTGAAGGAGGCCCCCCCGATGATGAACACCATGACGCGGGGCCCCGTGCGGTACTCCCCGGGGGTCTTGTTCTTGTGCCAGTGGCCGTACCGGGCACTGGGGGCCGGGGGGAGAGAGAGGGAGAGAGAGAGAGGGAGTCAGGTATAGCGTTCAAGAGCAGCACCGTTCACAGGGTACCTGCAGAGCTAACTCAGGTATTTAATAAACTGAGACAAAGAAAAAAAAGAATTGTGAAATTTGAAAAGAATTATCAAATTCCTCAAAAACATCAAATTCCTCAATAAGTCCTTAAGCAACTTTCGGAAGTGGTAAAATAATGAACCTCAAATCAATGCAGGCCTATAACCTGTATGTATTTTATGTGAAGAATATATTTGTTTGCCTGCGCAGGCACGATAATGTGTGTGTCCCTCTCTTGAACCATCTTCCACGTCCGTCTTCTCGATCATGTTCATTAAGGCATGACATGAATTGAAGTCAAATGGA
>NW_028177234.1:15000-17600 GCF_964030765.1 Micromesistius poutassou
AAGATTTCTTAAAAGTGCATGGAATGTGCTCACTCCTGCAGTGACAAACATCTGGCTGGCACTGCCCCCTCTGGTTATTTTTAAAAGGATGCGCATAGCATCATTGTACGCAACTTTCAGCCTCTGCATGCTAGATTTCTAGCATGCTATTGCATTGGGTTCTGTGCTGTTCTGTTGTATTCCACTTCCTGTCCCTTCGTGTTGCCATACCCACTTCCTGTCCCGTTTGACCACCTGGTCCATACCTGTTCCACACGACACAGCTTGTCCACTGTCCCCTGGTAGTGCTTCATGCAGTCCTCAGCCAGCTGCAAATGGGTGGAGTACTGATGGAGAGAGAGAGAGAGAGAGAGAGCAGGAAAGAGAGAGAGACATAGACTCAGTATACAAACAAGATGTGTTTATATGGACGTAAACAAACAACTGTGGCCAATTGAAAGACTTTGACAATGAATGACATCACCTTTCATTAATACACACTTCATAATAATCTTGGCTTTAACCATGCAAGGTAATGCACTTAATGGCAGGATTTACAGCTTGGAAGTGTGACGTGGTTCTGCCCTATGGTGGTGACATCACAAGTGGGAGTGTCCACTCAGTGCAGTGTCAGTGCCGTTAAAGTAGTCAACGATTATTAACGCTACTTTAACGGCACCGAAAAGTCCAAAAAGCCAGTCGAAACTAGATGGAAAAAGTGTGTAGTCCAAAACGTGACGCAGCTTTTACTTCCTCACCCCCTACAGAGTTTGTTATGTACGATCATTCATAAACCCCATGTTATTTCCCATAGACATTTGACCAAGGGAACCGGGAGCCTCAGAGGCGGGACTTATTCTTCAGAGGTCTATGATGGTAAGATGCTCAGCCTACGAGTTGGTACAGTCCACTGGGACGGTTGGTAGGTTGATCCTGCTGTCATATCTCTCCATGTAGGGTTGGCTTTGAAAAGGCCTGTCATCGCAATTCCAGTGTACTGCCGTCCATACCTTGCTGAGTTCCTTCTGGTACTGGGGCATCTTCTTCAACATCTGAGAGAGGTCCCTCATCGTGGTCTGTGGGGTTAGAAGATACAGACTGTAGTACACGAAAATGCTTCGATGACACACACACACACACACACACACACACACACACATCTTCCCAGCAGTTTGAAAATGTAACCTTGGAGAATATCCGCAGCCTATTGCGGTGACCGTGGTGTTCTGTTTTATAGTTCTTGAGTCTTGGCTTGGAAAAATATATAGATTGTGAATTTGCATACATTATCTTAGCCTAATGGAAAACAATAGGATGGACGCATAGAAGCATAGCCAGATAATGTGTCTTCTTTGTCCTACCTCTGAAGACTTTTAAAATCAATAAACAAGTAAAAGCGTCAAGTCACAACATAATTTGACGGTTGCCCACAGAACCACCGTGAGCCAGCGTTTGTGAAGGTAATCTATTTTGAGCGATACCTTCTCCCCCGTGTTCATCCTCTTGCTGGCGGAGAACTCCTTCAGCTGTCGCGTCACCTCCCTAACACCAGCAAAAACAAAATGGAGGTCAGCCCCAAATAGCAGAGGAGCACTTACTGGCTTACTGTGACTCAGCATTTACAGAGAGCCGCGTTCTCACAGATACTCAGCGCAAGATAAAGATACTGACGTTGATCTGAAATCTGGAGACAGACAGATTTCAGATTTAAACTGTTATCTGTTATCTCAAAGCTAAGCTGGTAATCTGTTGTTGGGGGCCAAGGTACTGATAGTATTAAACAGAGGGGAGAATAACAGGGTTAAGAGAGAGGAAGACTTACTGGGAGAATAGCAGGGTTAAGAGAGAGGAAGACTTACTGGGAGAATAGCAGGGTTAAGAGAGAGGAAGACTTACTGGGAGAATAACAGGGTTAAGAGAGAGGAAGACTTACTGGGAGAATAGCAGGGTTAAGAGAGAGGAAGACTTACTGGGAGAATAACAGGGTTAAGAGAGAGGAAGACTTACTGGGAGACCTCAGCGATGTGTTTGTGTCTCAGGCCCACCCAGAGGTCGTCGTCCTCGTGCAGCAGCACCTCCTTCTCGCGGGAGTCCCCCATCCCGCTGGTGTCGTACCTGGAGAACCACAGAGAACAGATGAGAACACACGCAGGCTGAGGGCATAAAGATTCACCACAATGCTCAGTCAAATGTGTGTGTAGAAACCCTAATCACGGTTACAGTCTCAACAGGCTCAACATTTCCTAATTTCAGATGTACCAGGACTAGGGTGCAGGTGTCATTCAGGTACGCAGTGTACTGGTAGTGCGTCACATTGACTGTGGTGATACTGAAGCCCTTCCTATAGACCTCTGAAGAATAAGTCCCACCTCCGAGGCTCCCGGTTCCCTCGGTCAAATGTCTATGGGAGATAACATGGGGTTTATGAATGATCGTACATAACAAACTCTGTAGGTGGCGGAGAAGTAAAAGCTGCGTCACATTTTGAACTACACACTTTTTCCATCTAGTTTCCCCCTGATGCTTTGGATTGTCGGTGCCGTTAAAGTAGTAAACTATTACGAAAGATGCATTATGCTAACGCAGATCTGCGCAGACTTCGGATGTCACGACTCTCCCAA